>NC_079172.1:39070394-39097894 GCF_947568905.1 Ostrea edulis | reverse complement strand
CTATTGTGGCCCCATCCAATCCCCCGGGGCCATGATTTTAACAATTTAGAATCTGTACTGAATCAGGAAGCTTTCATATAAATCTCAGCTTTTCTGGCTCAGTGGTTCTTGGGAAAAAGATTTTTAAAGATTTTTCCTATACATTTGTATGTAAAACTTTGACCCCCTATTGTGGCCCCATCCGACCCCCGGGGGCCATGATTTTAACAATTTAGAATCTGCATTATATAAGGAAGCTTTCATATAAATCTCAGCTTTTCTGGCTCAGTGGTTCTTGAGAAGAAGATTTTTTAATGACCCTACCCTATTTTTACCTTTTCTTGATTATCTCCCCTTGGAAGGTGGCCTGGCCCTTTATTTTAACAATTTAGAATTCCCTTTACCTAAGGATGTTTTGTGCCAACTTTGGTTGAAATTGGCCCAGTGGTTGTTGAGAAGAAGTTGAAAATGTGAAAAGTTTACAGACGGACGGACGCCGGAATACGGGTGATCAGAAAAGCTCACTTGTGCTTTCAGCTCAGGTGAGCTAAAAAGTGGAGAAAAAAATGATACCTTAACAGTTAATTACTCAAAGGGCAAAATGTAACCTGCTCATAGTTGATTAAACTGACAGAGGGTTTGACAAATAGATAAACTAAATGTTTCTTAACAACTTACAATATTCATTGCTCTCATGAGGAATTTCCCTATAAAACAAAGAAAATACTGATATTAATTTTTTGAAATGTTGTACAATCTAATAAGATTAATGAAATTGGAGAAGTAATGAAAACAATTTATGCTTTACTGTAAATATAGCAGCATAATCAAGGTTCAAAAAGTACAGAACTACTCTGCAAACCACAATCAAATATACAGTGGAACTTTGGGACCTCAAACATCAATAACTCGAATACCATGGGTATGTTGAAGGGAGTTGGAAGTCCCACTACATTTTCTTAATGCATCTTAACCTCAACATCTGGAACTCCCTGACATCCCAAAGTTTTTCTTGGTCCCATTGCATTTGAAATAATGAGGTTTGACTGTATTTCACATTTGATATGTACGATTTATTGATATCATAACCATGAATCTCATATACTACTGTAAATCTGATGTCATTAGAGATTGAGGCAACATATAGATTATTTACAAAAAGGTTGATTAATTGATTTTATATTGTTTAACTTCTTTCTTGAGAATTTTTCACTCACATGGAAAAGTCACCACTGCCTATTACCACTAATTTAGGCATATGCTCGACGCTTATGGCCTTTGAGCAGGGAGGGATCTTTAGTGTGCTACACCTGCTGTGACACAGAGCCTCGGTTTTTGTGGTCTCATCCAAAGGACCGCCCCATTTAGTCACCTCTTACGACAAGCAAGGGGTACTGAGGACCTATTATAACCCAGATCCCCAAGGGAACTTTTACAAACAAAGGAGAATGTTAAATCTTGAGAAATACTTGTACTGTGCACCAAAAGGTTATTGACAATAGTAATAATTTCCTCAACTTACTGCCCTCTGGGCCCACGTTCTCGAACTTTCTGCCCTCAATATGATCCATTACATTATTCATAACTCGCATTACACCAGACACTGCAAAAAAGAATATTAGTATACTTGCATGTATCAAATTAAGCATGCTATCAAATTCTTTCTGTCATCCAATTAGTGTATGTATCAACCAATTTAAACATGTTCATTTTAGTCTAATTCCTAATCTATGTATCTGGAAGTGACCTAAAGTCCTGTAAAATCAATCAAATCGAGATTTGAGTGGGGGGTGGGGGGTGGGTGGGATTTCAAAATGGGAACTTACCTGGGCCTTTTCCGTACACTGGTGTATCAAACAGCAACATAAATATGCTCCATGTATCCAGAGTGGGCTCTGAAAGTAAAGATTTATCCATTATACATTTCTTTATTTTTTGCCAGATTCATTCAAATACTTCCTTATTTTTGCCAGATTCATTTAAATACTTCCTTATTTTTGCCAGATTCATTTAAATACTTCCTTATTTTTGCCAGATTCATACTCGCACACACATCTCTGTACTTTCACTAGATTCATTCATGTATACATAGTGTACAAGGGGTATTTTTTATGTGCTGCTAATTTTTACCAACTTTTATGCACTTCATTAATTCATAGTTCTCAATATAAAGGTGTAATTTAATTTTCTTTTTCAACCACTCAGTGCAGACTTCACTTTTGTTAAATTTTATATCATTCTATACTCAATCTTTAATAAAAATTTATTTTGAGAAACATTGTTTACAGGGCTTGAAACTAACCTTTTATGTCACCAGTCCAGCCGGACTGATAGGGTATAATTTCAACCCGTCCGCAAAGTTTTTTACCAGTCCACCAATTTTCCAAAAATAATTACCAGTAAACATATTTTTCTATTAATGAACATATCAAAATAAAATAATGGAATTTAACTAGATATGCCTCAGACAATATTGTAACACTTATGTGAGATTCAAATATTTACTAATCAGGTTCATCCGATATCTACAGAGGAATGCCAAATGCATGTTTAAGATTCTATAAGTATGGTTTCCAAAATGACATTTTGGAAAATTGACCAATCCCATTTACTGGCGTAAATGTCAGTCAGTCCGGCAGACTTTAAACCAGTCATGGACTGACGGACATTTGTTAATTTCAAGCCCTGGTTTACATTTGGTGAGTGACACAGATATTTGTTTATATCTGGTGAGTGATAAAAATGGTGAGTGTTATAAAATACAGTTAACTCTCGAATCCTCGTCACTCAATTCATCGCCATTTTCTTTATAACGCCGCATTTTTCTAAGAATATGTTTCTTTATACTTAAAATTCTCGATAAAGGGCCAAATTTCTTATCGCCATTTGCCAAGTGTTTTTATTACAAATGTCTATTACAAAGTGTACGCCTGGGCAGACAGGATCCCAGTAATGGCTGTATCAAATGAACAAGAAAATCACTCAACATTCTCTGCAGTCTTATTGTTTTTACATCATAGAAAAATATCTCAGTTCAGCGATGGCTTTGACATGAAAGAGGTACATGTGTCTGTTGAATTTCACAGATGATAAAGCAAGATATAATAACTGCAGTATCAGTAAAATATCTCGGTTTAGCGATGGCTTTGACATGAAAGAAGTTTCTTTTGAATTGAAGTTTCTTTTGAATTTCAAAGAAAAGTATTACATACCACGGAAACCATCCGAAATGTACACAACAGAAAATTGCCAATTATTAGGGGGACAATGGATAACATTATGGCTGCAAAGGATGAAATTCTTGTCAACCCTTTTCCAAATAATAATGGCTCACCTGCCAGGAAACAGTCATGCAATGTGCTAAATATCAACACTGGACAAGTTTAAAAATAACTTGGAACAAACTGTGTATAAGTGTCTTGCATGTGTTTATTGTTTTATAATGAAGCCTTATTATCAATAGAATTATTTTATCATGTTAGTTAATTTGAAAACAATTTTTACGATATATTTTTTACATTATCGTGATTACACAAGAATTGCAAGAAAAGGGAAAATAACTCTTGCATATACAGGAATAGTAACTCTTTCTCCGCAAGATGGTGGAAATTCAATTCATCGCCAATTTTGTTATAACGCCATAAATTCATTGACAAAAGAACAAAAGGTTATGGAGAGTTGACTGAAATGAAATCAAACTTTAAAAAACCCCAAATAAATGCCTGCTTCATTTACAATTGAATTTTTTATCCTGAGAATCTGTAGGACTCATACATATACACCAATCGGATCACATGCTAGTCCTTTTCCGTAACCGTTAAGAAGACTCGGACGTGGATCGGTGCAAGAATTGCATCAAATCGATGCATTTCTTCGCCGAAAGCACACCTGTGGATGAGGTGAGGTTAAAAGGCCAGAACCGAATTCCAGGTGTATAGTGTGTTATTTAGATATTCACCACAGATTCAGTTTTGGTATCATTAAGGTTTTATTCACTCTAATACATACACACATAGGCGGAAATTTATAGTGGTAGAATACCTTAGATATGTATGATATCTTAGATGCATTTGAAAGCTCGCGTTTCATATTGTAACGTACAAGTGTAACGTCATAGTTACATTTGTGTACACATGGCAACAGACTCTGATGTGTCGATTCACATACGAGGTTCATTTGCGGTTACCGAAATAGCCGAGTTGTTACGATTGACATATACACATGTCTCCTGATTTTAACATTCAGTGTAACACAGTGACTTTCAACAGCTTAACACACTAGTACACTTACCAATGCCTAGGTTTTTTATATCAGCGATCAGTTTCAATCCATACTCCACATTTTCACTTGTTTTCTTACTCCGGACGGTGGAGTCCAGCCCCATTAGAGCCATGTTGAAGGTTTCTACCGTCGGATGGTAACCAGCCTTCTTCATGTCATTCAGTATTTGCTAAGGAGAGATATGAACTGCTGTCATGCATTACTCAGAATATTACTATACAAAATAATATGGATCTTATTGTAGGTCACCATGTGGTCATAAGGGCCCAGGACACGTGAAATCAGTTGAAGACACAGAAGTGATCGAGAACCGAGTCTGAAGTCAATATCATGTCTATCTCCTGAAAAGTTCAATGTTCCATAAATTCCGCAAAAGTTCATTTTAGAGAAGCATATTTTATCTACTTGAACTTTTCCGCATGTTTTAAATGTGAAGTTTCTTATGGAGTCACGGATATCATATCAGCAAAGTATTTTAAAAAATAAAGAGTGTAGTGTGTATTCTAACACTGAAATCAGCTTTGTGATGCCACAACCAATGAAATCATTTCTTGTATGAAATTATATTAATTCATTTATTCTCACTAGTATCATTTTAACAAAAAAGAAAAGAAAAAGGATTTGACATTGGTTAGAGTTGTGACACAGTAGCAACCGTTGTTCTATCTCCTGTATGTATGTGTACAGTGCTCGCCAAATGTCCAAATCTTTCATAGTTAATTCTAAAATCTCAATCAATTCTGAGAATCCATAGTCCTAATCAAGTACATTACAAAATTACTATGAAAAATTAGAATCATTTTATCAGTACAACAAATCATAGTCAGTACAATATTTCTGCCATTTGAGGTGCATCAAACAATCACTGTACTACAAAAGTAGAAATGAATGCTTTATTGTCATAAAAAATATTTTTCAAACCTGTATTGCCTTTGCTGAGCTCTGTAGAGACTTATCATAGAATACTTCTGGATGGCTGAGGAGGTAGTGATAGGTTTTACATTCCACTGTAAAGAGAACCAGATAATCAATACAGAGAGAACCAGACAATACAGAGAGAGAACCAGATACATGTACATGTAATTAATATAGAGAGAGAAATGATAGGATTTACATTCCACTGTAAAGAGAACCAGATAATCAATACAGAGAGAACCAGACAATTAATACAGAGAGAGAACCAGATACATGTACATGTAATTAATATAGAGAGAGAAGTGATAGGATTTACATTCCACTGTAAAGAGAACTAGATAATCAATACAGAGAGAACCAGACAATTAATACAGAGAGAGAACCAGATACAGTACACGACACGAGTTTTATGCGTGTTCCACGTAACGCGGTGGAACAAATTTGCCCCAAACACGGTGGACCTTTAAAATTGTCGGCACCTTTGAAGTCCTATTTTTCCGCGCGAGCTAGACATTGAAGTCCACGGAGGATCTCCGTGGATGTCACCTGTACCTCCGTCGATGCCACCGTGTACCTCCGTGTGATAAAACAAAGAAATAATTTCCGAAATGATTCACCCAAAAAACCTTTTCGCTTGGCCAGTATACATGCCCTCACCCCATTACTTATTTAGAAATTAGCTATAAATCATTCAATTCTTGTAATTGTTGTTTAATGATACCTTGGTGTTTTCGGTTCATATCCGTATGTAGACCTCCCTACAGACGTTCACACCTTTTTATGAAACGCCCAAATTCTCGACACCCTGTATATAAACACCTGTGTTATTCCTACCACTCGTCGGTACATTGTTTCACGGCACGTGCAGCACAATTTCACCAAATAAAAGAAGGGTCATGAACAACGACAATCACATGCCAGTAATTTCAATTTGATAAACAGCAGTTCAAAGAAATGTGTACCATAAGCAATAGTTTATTTTTACGTAAAGTTTTCATTGTAATTAGGAATATGTGATTAAGGTCAGCTATATACATGTACATGTTTACAGTGGATATGAATTTCATTATGTACTCAACTGTGAAGCAATGTGAGCAAAGAATCAAATTTTTATCACTTAAACAAATAAATATTAAAACTATCTTTACTTTTAAACAAACCTTTAGAAAACTCCGTACTTTCATTAAGAAAATTTCATTAGAATGCCCATACTTCACATTAATAATAACACGGTTTTTTAAAGGTTTTTTTCTAACTTGATAAATACTTTATTACACGCATGTATTATTTACTAAATGTATATATAACAGCTTTTTGTCTTTATATTTTTGTATACCATTGCATAATGGTGATGAGATCCAATAAATTGAATTGAGTACATGTAGTCTTGAAATATCACAAAGTAAAGAGTTGGCAACGATTGAAATAAAAATGCAGACGTTTTCTCGTTTATTCAGTAATTCAATAACTTGCGCGTCTTCTAAATGAAAGTTGTAAAACAAACGTACTAGGTTTTGGTCAGTTATAACATAATACGGGGGTAAAATTCATCTAATCTCCGTGCCTTCTAGAAAGAATTATCCAGTAAATCCAATGATGTTGCAGTATATATAGCATGTATTTATTTTATTGTTGACTGAGAGGGAGATAGACAGCTAAGCACGTAACATCGTTTTAGAAGGGGGGGGGGGGGGACTCATTCATTAGTCCTAACCCGGACCAACCGAAAAATTTAACATGTAAAGAAAACAAAATGGGAAATAAAAAAAAATATCAGAATGAAAGGGGGTGGATAATTAATCAGAAAGAAATAGTACTTTCAAGATTTATACTGAACGTATTAAACTTCCCGTATCTGCATACATTCATGAATATTATAATCAATGATTACCAATGCGCGCTCGCTCTCTCTCTCTCTCTCTCTTGCTTTCATTATCTAATGCATCTAAAGATTAAATTAAAGATCTTAATAATCGATAGCGTATATGAATAAAAGCAAATAATCGTTAAGTCATTTCTGTTTATATTTATATTAGTTTTTTTTTCATGAACTAGTTGCATTTGACACCGAGGATTTACATCCTTAAATATTGATTACAAGCACGTAGAATCGGAGAGAATGTACTTTGAAAACTTGAAAGGTTTTCGTAATCGGAAAATTTAAGCACCATTTTTGTTGTTATTTTATTGCTTGTCAAGAAATTTATACAACTTAACCGGCAACATACCCCTTCTGATACATTGAAAAATATAAGTAATGTTAGCGCGGGGCTCTATAAAGTTCAATCTGCAGTTTGGTCATACTTCGTCATTCAATAACTTATTCAAAATAAAAAAAAATATTTGTCGGATTAGCGGTACTATGATGTATGACTATAACAATGACCTGTGTATAACTTGTACATTCCATGCAAATTCGAAGGGGTTTTCGCCTCAGTAGAACAATGGGGGTCAGCTAATCCGTGTATTTGAAATCAACAGAAGTGCTTAGCTTCTTGCGGAAAGTGTGAAATATATTGGGTCGGCGTAAGATACCCGTGATCTTAGACTAGATCTGATATCGCGCCGACCCAATATATTTCACACTTTTCATGAGAAGTCAAAACCCAAACTAGCTAACCGTAATTTAGTTATACTGTGACAAAGACCCTAGGAATTTGCATGGTATATACTTATTATACAAAAATCATTGCATTATCCAGACACTCCCGATGAACATTTTTTTTTATGAAAACCTCTATCAAAGTACATCGAACATAAGTCTCGGTCAAATGTAATTAAATTGGGATTTTAAAAATAAATCATTCGATGGTTTGTATTTTTGCTTCTATTAATTACGTAATAAATTAATTCCAATTTGTTAATCATCGACAATGCTCTAATTTCTATATTGGATCAAGTTATATTTGTCAAGATGCATATCAACACAATATGATGGAGGTAATTATGTTAAACAGCGCATTTGTCACAGAGAGAGAGAGAGAGAGAGAGAGAGAGAGAGAGAGAGAGAGAGAGAGAGAGCACATCGGTAATTATTAAATATCCCTATCACATGTTGTACATGCATGTTTTTCATTTACTGAATATACTAATTCGCATTCAAAACAGGAATTGCCTGCAAGTACGCATTATTTAAACATAGAATTTAAGAATATTTTAATGAAGAAAGAAGACTAAAAGAAAAAAAGTCAAAACCAGGTTTTCTTAAAAACATAATATATAGTGTTTGGTATCGTTGGAATCGGCTCAATATGCTGAAAAACAATATAAGTATCAGGGGGGGAAATATTGACATTTTTTCTTTTCTTAAAATTCCACCCTTATCTTGATTATTTGGCCTTTTCACATTTCCCGTAAGGCGCCCGTGGCCAGAACAAAGCTCTTAGCAGCTGTGTGTATTCGCAAATAACACACACCGTGGAACACGGAGGACACGGTGTATCTCCGTGGATTTTCCACCGTGGTCTTTCCACGGTGGGGTGTATAAAACTCGTGTCGTGTACTGTACATGTACATGTAATTAATATAGAGAGAGAAGTGATAGGATTTACATTCCAAGATAAAGAGAACCGGATAATCAATACAGAGAGAACCAGACAATTAATACAGAGAGAGAACCAGATACATGTACATGTAATTAATATAGAGAGAGAAGTGATAGGATTTACATTCCACTGTAAAGAGAACCAGATAATCAATACAAAGAGAACCAGACAATTAATACAGAGAGAGAACCAGATACATGTACTTATCACGCCTCAGACAAAATTGTTGAAATCTAATTGGTCAGATCTTGGTCACATGACGCCGTGAAAAAAACCGTATCATGCGAGTAAAATCAGTATTGGGCGAGTAATTTTATTTATCGTCGTGTTCGACTTGCAGCCGTGTCAAAAGGAAAGACATTTGACTAAGTTGTATGATATAGACCCCCACATATACAGTTAGAGGTCTTCGACGTGATAAATTCGTTACACAGTTAGTTAGTGACCTGATACAGAAAAATACATGGTGTGAAAAGAAAACCCGTATCGGGTTTTCTTTTCACACCATGTATTTTTCCGTATCAGGTCACTAACTAACTGTGTAACTAATAATGTAATTAATATAGAGAGAGAAGTGATAGGATTTACATTCCAAGATAAAGAGAACCGGATAATCAATACAGAGAGAACCAGACAATTAATACAGAGAGAGAACCAGATACATGTACATGTAATTAATATAGAGAGATACATTCCACTGTAAAGAAAACCAGATAAAAACAACATGGTATTTCTATACTGACTCACTAAATGTGTGACTTTAATACAAAATATTTTTAAATTGAATCACTAAATGACTTACAATGTATTTCTATACTGACTTACTGAATGTGTGACTCACAAAGTATTTCTAAACTGACTTACTAAATGTGTGACTCACAAGGTATTTCTATACCGACTTACTGAATGTGTGACTCACAAGGTATTTCTATATTGACTTACTGAATGTGTGACTCACAAAGTATTTCTGTACCGACTTACTGAATGTGTGACTTACAAGATATTTCTATACCGACTTACTAAATGTGTGACTCACAAGGTATTTCTATACCGACTTACTGAATGTGTGACTCACAATGTATTTCTAAACTGACTTACTGAATGTGTGACTTACAAGGTATTTCTATACAGACTTACTGAATGTGTGACTCACAATGTATTTCTAAACTGACTTACTGAATGTGTGACTCACAAGGTATTTCTAAACTGACTTACTGAATGTGTGACTCACAAAGTATTTCTATATTGACTTACTGAATGTGTGACTCACAAAGTATTTCTGTACTGACTTACTGAATGTGTGACTTACAAGATATTTCTATACCGACTTACTAAATGTGTGACTCACAAGGTATTTCTATACTGATTTACTGAATGTGTGACTCACAAGGTATTTCTATACTGACTCACTAAATGTGTGACTCACAAGATATTTCTATACCGACTTACTGAATGTGTGACTCACATGGTATTTCTATACTGACCCACTAAATGACTTACATGGTACTTGAGACTTCCTCATTGTTTCATAGATCTGCAAGCACTCCTGTTTCTGTAACTGTAAATAGTAAGCATAGCAGCATATAATGATAACAAGCTTCTGAAACAGAACAAGGATATGACAAATATTGCACACAATCGAAACCAATTATTACAAATCAGAACTCAATAGGACTCTTATCACAAAAAAGAGATTGTTATTTTTCCTGTTATGCACATTGTTACCTCACAACCAGGAGTGATGAATCGCCGAATGTAAGAATTGTACAGCTCTGGAGACTTTTCTCCTTCATAGGCTAAAAATAAATCTCTTAGAATGCCATCCAGTCTGGAAATAAACATGTCAAAATAAATGCATACAGTTCTGAAAGAACAAAACAAAACCCATGTATAGGAATTAGCAGGTGCTTGGTTAATCAAATTGTACAATGAAGTACAAACACTATGATACACCCATAGAGAAATTTCCCGAAATTATTCTACACTGGTTTTATTTGTATCTGCCCAACCATTTTGTTATAATCAATTTGAAAGTGTTTGAAGCATGGTAATTTTAGAATTTAAACTTTAACTTAAAACACCTTTAGTTAAGCATCAAAATCAATAAAAATCGCCAGAAGATGTAATTCATTCATTTTTAAAAGTAAACAATTTTAATAGAATCTCAGTCTTCAGTCTTATGAAGTCTGAAATAATATATACAAACCTATGGTGAATGATAATATATTAAACAAGAGGCCCACAGGCTTTATCGGTCACCTGAATACTAGTGAAAAAGTATCACTACTTCCATGGGCTATGAAATCTAGAAAAAATTTCCTGTTCTGAATATCAAAGCTAAATTCTAATGTTCAGCAACAGTATAAAACAAGATGTGTTCTTAAAACTTCACTGCCCTCAAAAGTGTATACACTGATGAAAGGCTTTAAATAATAGGTGTATTAACATTAAAACATTAAAATATATGACTAATTTGGACTCATCCTAAAGTCATAACCCTGGGTTGTGAAATTCACCATTTTTTGTACATCCTTTTCTGCTATTTCTAAGTATGCATTTAGAATTTATACAGTATCAGCAAACTTACACATAAATACTATATATACTAAGTTTGGCCCCACCCTGGGGTCAAAACCCTTACTCTGGGGAAAATCAAATTTACAATTTTGATAAAGGACTACCTGCTCTATCCATTTAGTTTCAATTTAGTATGAAAAGCACAAAAGAAGATGTTATTTTTAAAAGTGTTTTACACATAAACACTATATAACAAGTTTGGCCCCGCCTTGGGGTCAGAACCTCTACCCCAGGGATCATGAAATTTAAAATTTTGGTAGAGGCCTTCCTGCTCTACATTACTATGTGTTTAGTTTTTCTTATATGTGTGTGGTCATTGAGAAGATGTTTGAAAATTTGTCATTTTTGGGCAGTTTTTGCCCAGCCCCAGAGACCCCAAGGGTGCAGGAATCCTGAAATTTACGATTTATGTTCCCTTTGTTCCAAATATGTTTCATACCAAATTTGAAAAGAATTGGAATGATAGTTATCCAGAAGTTAGAAATGTTTATTGTTCGTACATTTAATAACTGACCATTTTGGCCCCACCCTGATACCAAAACCCCTACCCCTGGAATAATCAAACTTACAATTTTGGTAAAGGACTACCTGTTCTTCCTAAATATCTATTTACTTTCAATTTAGTATCAATAGCATTAAAGAAGATGTAATTTAAGTGTTTTCCACATAAACACTATGTAACAAGTTTGACCCCGCCCTGGGGTCAGAACCCCTACCCCGGGGATCATGAAATTTACAATTTTGGTAGAAGCCTTCCTGCTCTACATCACTATGCATTTAGTTTTTCTTACATTTGTGTGGTTCTTGAGAAGAAGATTTTTGAAAATTGGTCAATTTTGGGCAGTTTATGCCCACTGCCCTTAGGGCCCCAGGGGTGCTGGAGTCCTGAAATTTACAATTTACGTTCCCCTTGTCCCAATGATGCTTCATACCAAATTTGAAAAGAATTGGACTGGTAGTTATTAAGAAGAAGTTAAAAATGTTCAATTGTTAACGGACGACAACGGACGAAAATTGCAATAGGTCACCTGAGTTTTTTCAGGTGACCTAAAATGACAGGAAAACTGAAAAGAACACCAACATTCATTTCTTAAATTACTTAAGCCTTAATATCTTAATATCTGACAATTCTACTATTAACATACTGTCAGTTCTATTAACATACTGTCAATTCTATTAACTTAATGTCAGTCCTTCTGTTAACTTACTGTCGGCCCTTCTGTTAACTTACTGTTGGTCCTTCTGTTAACATACTGTCAGATTTTCTGTTAACTTACTGTCAGTTCTTCTGTTAACTTATTGTCAGTTCTTCTATTAACTTACTATCAGTCCTTCTGTTAACATACTGTCAGTCCTTCTGTTAACTTACTGTCAGCTTTCTATTAACTTATTGTCTGTCCTTCTGTTAACTTACTGTCTGTCCTTCTGTTAACATACTGTCAGTCCTTCTATTAACTTACTATCAGTCCTTCTGTTAACATACTGTCAGTCCTTCTGTTAACTTATTGTCAGTCCTTCTGTTAAGTTACTGTCAGTCCTTCTGTTAACATACTGTCAGTCCTTCTGTTAACTTATTGTCAGTCCTTCTGTTAACTTATTGTCAGTCCTTCTGTTAACATACTGTCAATCCTTTTGTTAATATACTGTCAGTCCTTCTGTTAACTTATTGTCAGTCCTTCTGTTAACATACTGTCAGTCCTTCTATTAACTTACTGTCAGTCCTTCTGTTAAGTTACTGTCAGTCCTTCTGTTAACATACTGTCAGTCCTTCTGTTAACTTATTGTCAATCCTTCTGTTAACATACTGTCAATCCCTCTGTTAACTTATTGTCAGTCCTTCTGTTAACATACTGTCAGTCCTTCTATTAACTTATTGTCTGTCCTTCTATTAACTTATTGTCAGTCCTTCTATTAACTTATTGTCTGTCCTTCTATTAACTTCTTGTCAGTCATTCTGTTAAGTTACTGTCAGTCCTTCTGTTAAGTTACTGTCTGTCCTTCTGTTAACTTACTGTCAGTCCTTCTGTTAACTTACTGTCAGTCCTTCTATTAACTTACTGTCTGTCCTTCTGTTAATATACTGTCAGTCCTTCTATTAACTTACTATCAGTCCTTCTGTTCACATACTGTCAGTCCTTCTGTTAACTTACTGTCTGTCCTTCTGTTAACTTACTGTCAGTCCTTCTGTTAACTTATTGTCAGTCCTTCTATTAACACACTGTCAGTCCTTCTGTTAACATACTGTCAGTCCTTCTATTAACTTACTGTCTGTCCTTCTGTTAACTTACTGTCAGTCCTTCTGTTAACTTATTGTCAGTCCTTCTATTAACACACTGTCAGTCCTTCTGTTAACATACTGTCAGTCCTTCTGTTAACTTACTGTCAGTCCTTCTGTTAACTTACTGTCAGTCCTTCTGTTAACACACTGTCAGTCCTTCTGTTAACATACTGTCAGTCCTTCTTTTAACTTACTGTCAGTCCCTCTGTTAACTTATTGTCAGTCCTTCTGTTAACATACTGTCAGTCCTTCTTTTAACTTACTGTCAGTCCCTCTGTTAACTTACTGTCAGTCCTTCTATTAACTTACTGTCAGTCCTTCTATTAACTTACTGTCAGTCCTTCTGTTAACTTACTGTCAGTCCTTCTATAAACTTATTGTCAGTTTTATTAACTTACTGTCAGTCCTTCTGTTAACATACTGTCAGTCCTTCTGTTAACTTACTGTCAGTCCTTCTATAAACTTATTGTCAGTCCTTCTGTTAACTTGCTGTCAGTCCTTCTATAAACTTATTGTCAGTCCTTCTGTTAACTTGCTGTCAGTCCTTCTGTTAACATACTGTCAGTCCTTCTATTAACTTGCTGTCAGTCCTTCTATTAACTTACTGTCAGTCCTTCTATAAACTTATTGTCAGTTTTATTAACTTACTGTCAGTCCTTCTGTTAACATACTGTCAGTCCTTCTGTTAACTTACTGTCAGTCCTTCTATAAACTTATTGTCAGTCCTTCTGTTAACTTGCTGTCAGTCCTTCTATTAACTTACTGTCAGTCCTTCTGTTAACTTACTGTCAGTCCTTCTATAAACTTATTGTCAGTTTTATTAACTTACTGTCAGTCCTTCTGTTAACATACTGTCAGTCCTTCTGTTAACTTACTGTCAGTCCTTCTATTAACTTACTGTCAGTCCTTCTATAAACTTATTGTCAGTTTTATTAACTTACTGTCAGTCCTTCTGTTAACATACTGTCAGTCCTTCTGTTAACTTACTGTCAGTCCTTCTATTAACTTACTGTCAGTCCTTCTATAAACTTATTGTCAGTTTTATTAACTTACTGTCAGTCCTTCTGTTAACATACTGTCAGTCCTTCTGTTAACTTACTGTCAGTCCTTCTATTAACTTGCTGTCAGTCCTTCTATTAACTTACTGTCAGTCCTTCTATAAACTTATTGTCAGTTTTATTAACTTACTGTCAGTCCTTCTGTTAACATACTGTCAGTCCTTCTGTTAACTTACTGTCAGTCCTTCTATAAACTTATTGTCAGTCCTTCTGTTAACTTGCTGTCAGTCCTTCTATTAACTTACTGTCAGTCCTTCTGTTAACTTACTGTCAGTCCTTCTATTAACTTACTGTCAATCCTTCTGTTAACTTATTGTCAGTCCTTCTGTTAACATACTGTCAGTCCTTCTTTTAACTTACTGTCAGTCCCTCTGTTAACTTACTGTCAGTCCTTCTATTAACTTACTGTCAGTCCTTCTATTAACTTACTGTCAGTCCTTCTGTTAACTTACTGTCAGTCCTTCTATAAACTTATTGTCAGTTTTATTAACTTACTGTCAGTCCTTCTGTTAACATACTGTCAGTCCTTCTGTTAACTTACTGTCAGTCCTTCTATAAACTTATTGTCAGTCCTTCTGTTAACTTACTGTCAGTCCTTCTATAAACTTATTGTCAGTCCTTCTGTTAACTTGCTGTCAGTCCTTCTGTTAACATACTGTCAGTCCTTCTATTAACTTGCTGTCAGTCCTTCTATTAACTTACTGTCAGTCCTTCTATAAACTTATTGTCAGTTTTATTAACTTACTGTCAGTCCTTCTGTTAACATACTGTCAGTCCTTCTGTTAACTTACTGTCAGTCCTTCTATAAACTTATTGTCAGTCCTTCTGTTAACTTGCTGTCAGTCCTTCTATTAACTTACTGTCAGTCCTTCTGTTAACTTACTGTCAGTCCTTCTATTAACTTACTGTCAGTCCTTCTGTTAACTTATTGTCAGTCCTTCTGTTAACATACTGTCAGTCCTTCTTTTAACTTACTGTCAGTCCCTCTGTTAACTTACTGTCAGTCCTTCTATTAACTTACTGTCAGTCCTTCTATTAACTTACTGTCAGTCCTTCTGTTAACTTACTGTCAGTCCTTCTATAAACTTATTGTCAGTTTTATTAACTTACTGTCAGTCCTTCTGTTAACATACTGTCAGTCCTTCTGTTAACTTACTGTCAGTCCTTCTATAAACTTATTGTCAGTCCTTCTGTTAACTTGCTGTCAGTCCTTCTATAAACTTATTGTCAGTCCTTCTGTTAACTTGCTGTCAGTCCTTCTGTTAACATACTGTCAGTCCTTCTTTTAACTTACTGTCAGTCCCTCTGTTAACTTACTGTCAGTCCTTCTATTAACTTACTGTCAGTCCTTCTATTAACTTACTGTCAGTCCTTCTGTTAACTTGCTGTCAGTCCTTCTATTAACTTACTGTCAGTCCTTCTGTTAACTTACTGTCAGTCCTTCTATTAACTTACTGTCAGTCCTTCTGTTAACTTATTGTCAGTCCTTCTGTTAACATACTGTCAGTCCTTCTTTTAACTTACTGTCAGTCCCTCTGTTAACTTACTGTCAGTCCTTCTATTAACTTACTGTCAGTCCTTCTATTAACTTACTGTCAGTCCTTCTGTTAACTTACTGTCAGTCCTTCTATAAACTTATTGTCAGTTTTATTAACTTACTGTCAGTCCTTCTGTTAACATACTGTCAGTCCTTCTGTTAACTTACTGTCAGTCCTTCTATAAACTTATTGTCAGTCCTTCTGTTAACTTACTGTCAGTCCTTCTATAAACTTATTGTCAGTCCTTCTGTTAACTTGCTGTCAGTCCTTCTGTTAACATACTGTCAGTCCTTCTATTAACTTGCTGTCAGTCCTTCTATTAACTTACTGTCAGTCCTTCTATAAACTTATTGTCAGTTTTATTAACTTACTGTCAGTCCTTCTGTTAACATACTGTCAGTCCTTCTGTTAACTTACTGTCAGTCCTTCTATAAACTTATTGTTAGTCCTTCTGTTAACTTGCTGTCAGTCCTTCTATTAACTTACTGTCAGTCCTTCTGTTAACTTACTGTCAGTCCTTCTATTAACTTACTGTCAGTCCTTCTGTTAACTTATTGTCAGTCCTTCTGTTAACATACTGTCAGTCCTTCTTTTAACTTACTGTCAGTCCCTCTGTTAACTTACTGTCAGTCCTTCTATTAACTTACTGTCAGTCCTTCTATTAACTTACTGTCAGTCCTTCTGTTAACTTACTGTCAGTCCTTCTATAAACTTATTGTCAGTTTTATTAACTTACTGTCAGTCCTTCTGTTAACATACTGTCAGTCCTTCTGTTAACTTACTGTCAGTCCTTCTATAAACTTATTGTCAGTCCTTCTGTTAACTTGCTGTCAGTCCTTCTATAAACTTATTGTCAGTCCTTCTGTTAACTTGCTGTCAGTCCTTCTGTTAACATACTGTCAGTCCTTCTTTTAACTTACTGTCAGTCCCTCTGTTAACTTACTGTCAGTCCTTCTATTAACTTACTGTCAGTCCTTCTATTAACTTACTGTCAGTCCTTCTGTTAACTTACTGTCAGTCCTTCTATAAACTTATTGTCAGTTTTATTAACTTACTGTCAGTCCTCCTGTTAACTTATTGTCAGTCCTTCTGTTAACATACTGTCAGTCCTTCTTTTAACTTACTGTCAGTCCCTCTGTTAACTTACTGTCAGTCCTTCTATTAACTTACTGTCAGTCCTTCTATTAACTTACTGTCAGTCCTTCTGTTAACTTACTGTCAGTCCTTCTATAAACTTATTGTCAGTTTTATTAACTTACTGTCAGTCCTTCTGTTAACATACTGTCAGTCCTTCTGTTAACTTACTGTCAGTCCTTCTATAAACTTATTGTCAGTCCTTCTGTTAACTTGCTGTCAGTCCTTCTATAAACTTATTGTCAGTCCTTCTGTTAACTTGCTGTCAGTCCTTCTGTTAACATACTGTCAGTCCTTCTTTTAACTTACTGTCAGTCCCTCTGTTAACTTACTGTCAGTCCTTCTATTAACTTACTGTCAGTCCTTCTATTAACTTACTGTCAGTCCTTCTGTTAACTTACTGTCAGTCCTTCTATAAACTTATTGTCAGTTTTATTAACTTACTGTCAGTCCTCCTGTTAACATACTGTCAGTCCTTCTATTAACTTACTGTCAGTCCTTCTATAAACTTATTGTCAGTTTTATTAACTTACTGTCAGTCCTTCTGTTAACATACTGTCAGTCCTTCTGTTAACTTACTGTCAGTCCTTCTATAAACTTATTGTCAGTCCTTCTGTTAACTTGCTGTCAGTCCTTCTATAAACTTATTGTCAGTCCTTCTGTTAACTTGCTGTCAGTCCTTCTGTTAACATACTGTCAGTCCTTCTATAAACTTGCTGTCAGTCCTTCTATTAACTTACTGTCAGTCCTTCTATAAACTTATTGTCAGTTTTATTAACTTACTGTCAGTCCTTCTGTTAAGTTACTGTCAGTCCTTCTGTTAACATACTGTCAGTCCTTCTGTTAACTTACTGTCAGTCCTTCTGTTAAGTTACTGTCAGTCCTTCTGTTAACTTACTGTCAGTCCCTCTGTTAACTTACTGTCAGTCCTTCTGTTAACTTGCTGTCAGTTCTTCTATTAACTTGCTGTCAGTCCTTCTGTTAACTTGCTGTCAGTCCTTCTGTTAACTTACTGTCAGTCCCTCTGTTAACTTGCTGTCAGTTCTTCTATTAACTTGCTGTCAGTCCTTCTATTAACTTACTGTCAGTCCTTCTGTTAACTTACTGTCAGTCCTTCTATTAACTTACTGTCAGTCGTTCTGTTAAGTTACTGTCAGTCCTTCTATTAACTTACTGTCGGTCTTTTTCGGGCTTAAAGATGTCCAGTAATTCAATCTCCTCGGGTTCAGTGGCTGTGTAGTCCCGCTGGTGGTAGAAACTGAGGAAGTGAATGAGTTGTTCAGCTGTTGGAGCAGACACTGCGTTCCCTGGAATACATATACTAAATGCTACAGGAGAAAATTTAATCAAACTATAATCTGAAAGCAGGATTAAGGAACATGTTACCGTATATACTCGGCTATAAGTCGGTTCACCTTTAAGTCGGTTGTATAGTTTTTAGGTTATTTTGCAGGGAATTGTCATTGACCCATTTATAAGTCGGTCTAACTTTTTTCAAGAATTGGTTGACAATTTCAAATCAATGCTCTAATATTTTTACCTGTGTTTCAAATAATATTTTCAGAAATGCGCTGATATTTGATATATTTTTTTCCCAACAAATCAATTTCATATCAATACTCTTATGTATTTATCTGTGTTCCAATAATATTTTGGGATGTGACATCAATATTTCACTTTTTATTCTCAACAAATTAAAACAGTTACTATTTTGTTTATTTCGTCCATGTTTTTGTTGTTTAAAAAATACTAGACTATACATTACGCCGTCCAGAAAAATACTAATCTTCTTAGGACACTCCTATAAGTCAGACATAGAATTTTGGACCAAAATTTAACTCCCAAAAATCCAACTTACAGGCTAGTATATACGGTAAACAAACAGAGCATTCCACATATAAATTAATATTCAGTCATATGAAAAGAAAAACACAAGATGTGAAACACTCATGTCCCCATATGGCAGCAAAGTTGATAATGGCCAAGGTTAAAAGTTTTTCAAATTCAAAGTAGGTCAAACCCCAAGGTCAAAGTCAAAAGGTCAATGAAATTTCTTGTCGCAAGGAATACACATTGTGAAACATGAAATCCCTATCATCATCCATTCCAAAGTTATGGCCAAGATTAAAGCTTTTGCAGACAAACAGACAGACAATCTAACAAGAGACCCATGGGCCACATCGCTCATCTGACTCACCTTGGCCCATATTTAAAGATTTTTTCTATATATTTGCATGTCAAACTATGATCCCTATTGTGGCACAAACCTAATCCCGGGGAACATGATTTTTACAAACTTGATTCTGCATTATGTCAGGAAGCTTTTGTGTAAATGTAAACTTCTTTGGCCCAGTGATTCTTCTTCAGAAGATTTTTAATGATTTCCCCGATATAATTTGTATATAAAACTTTGATTCCCTATTGTCGCCCCATCCTACCCCGAGGGCCATATTTTTACAAACTTGAAACTGCACTATATCAGGAAGCTTTCATGTAATTGTAAACTTCTTAGGCTGAATGGTTCTCGAGAAGATTTCGAAATATTTTTTTCTATACAATTTTGTGTAAATTTTTTATCCCCTATTGTGGCCCCATCCTACCCCTGGGAGCCATGATTTTTACAAACTTGAATCTGCACTATGTAAGGAGGCTTTCATGTAAATTTCAGCTTTTCTGACCCAGTGGTTCTTGAGGAGATTTTTAAATGACCCCATCCTATTTTTGCATTTTTCTATTTTTTTTCCTTTTGAAGGGGCATGGCCCTTCATTTGAACAAACTTGAAAGCCTTATACCCAATGATGCTTTGTAACAAGTTTGGTTGAAATTGGCCAAGTGGTTCTGGAGAAGAAGTCAAAAATGTAAAAAGTTTACAGAGAGACGGACAGACAGACGATGGACAACAGGCGATCAGAAAAGCTCACCTGAGCTTTCAGCTCAGGTGAGCTAAAAACAATATTCCCCAGATTCTTCGATTACTGGGGCATAAAAATATAGCATAGTAAATGAGATCAAAGATGGTGTCAAATCTTGTCTATTGTCTTGTAAATTCAGCACTGATAACAGGTTGATCTAGGTACATCTAAATCGCATAGATCAATAATTAAGATAGCCAGGGTTTCACCTTCTGGAATCATTTTCTTGCAGAGGTCAAACACTTCACAAGCATCTCGTAGTTCTATTTGTTCTGTCACAGCTTCTTCTAAATTTTCTTCGTTCCCTTTCGCTACAGTTATATTATAACCCTGCAATTACATACTATGAACAGTGACCATTGTAAACAGACTTACAAAGGGACAATCAATTTACTAGATTTCTTCACACAAGTAAAAGTAAATATCTTCATATTTTATTACAAGGTGAATAGATATGAAAATAAATATACATGTACATGTATATTTGTGTGGAATAAATACATGTCAACTTTCACTGAACATCGTCATTGGAGTCACCATAATTTCAATAGCAAATGAATAGGAGAACATTTTCAAAAATGCGCACAATATATACAATGTAAGACTTTGGGTTTTCATCATGCCTGTTTTTTTTTTAAATGCTCTGGTTGTGCACCTGCATACACATCTGCTACTCTCAGTACAAGATATTTTACAGTAACTACTGTAGATTTCATATTTACGAGAGTGCATGTACTTATTATCGCGAAATGACTCATGGACGTCAAATCACAAGAAAATAAATTCATGACTGCTCTGTTGATCAAGTGTTTTTGCATGTGTTTTAGCAATATAAAAATAAAAGCGAGGAATATTTTTTGCAAGTGATGTTTTTCGCGAAATTACGCGATAATCAATTCCTCATGTATATTAAGGAATTTAAGGTATTCATGTTTATCGACCAATATTTGTATGAAGTCTCAGTGTCCAATCAAACAATTCATGGTTTTAAACAGCTTTTAAATGTTATTATCCATTTCATATTAAAGGGGAATTTATTTTTTAAGATGCAGTCGTGAGTTTTAAGAGAAAGGGGTGGGGAGCATCAATAGATTATAATATCTCAAAGACAGATATATAGATTGATTGTTTAATATCTAATAGTATATTGTATGATTTTGATAATTATAGAAAATGAAACTTTGAAATGCATTAAATAGTGACAACAGGGAAATAAGGCACCATGTCAAATAGTGACAACAGGGAAATGTGACACCACATCAAATAGTGACAACAGAGAAATGAGGGACCACATCAAATAGTGACAACAGAGAAATGAGGGACCACATCAAATAGTGACAACAGAGAAATAAGGCACCACATCAAATAGTGACAACAGGGAAATGTGACACCACATCAAATAGTGACAACAGAGAAATGAGGGACCACATCAAATAGTGACAACAGAGAAATGTGACACCACATCAAATAGTGACAACAGGGAAATGTGACACCACATCAAATAGTGACAACAGAGAAATGAGGGACCACATCAAATAGTGACAACAGAGAAATGAGGGACCACATCAAATAGTGACAACAGAGAAATGTGACACCACATCAAATAGTGACAACAGGGAAATGTGACACCACATCAAATAGTGACAACAGAGAAATGAGGGACCACATCAAATAGTGACAACAGAGAAATGAGGGACCACATCAAATAGTGACAACAGAGAAATGAGGGACCACATCAAATAGTGACAACAGAGAAATGAGGCATCATGTCAAATAGTGACAACAGGGAAATGTGACACCACATCAAATAGTGACAACAGAAAAATGAGGCATCACATCAAATAGTGACAACAGAGAAATGAGGCATCACGTCAAATAGTGACAACAGGGAAATGTGACACCACATCAAATAGTGACAACAGAGAAATGAGGGACCACATCAAATAGTGACAACAGAGAAATGAGGGACCACATCAAATAGTGACAACAGAGAAATGAGGGACCACATCAAATAGTGACAACAGAGAAATAAGGCACCACATCAAATAGTGACAACAGAGAAATAAGGCACCACATCAAATAGTGACAACAGAGAAATGAGGGACCACATCAAATAGTGACAACAGAAAAATGAGGCATCACGTCAAATAGTGACAACAGAGAAATGAGGCATCACATCAAATAGTGACAACAGAGAAATAAGGCACCACATCAAATAGTGACAACAGAGAAATGAGGGACCACATCAAATAGTGACAACAGAGAAATGAGGCATCACGTCAAATAGTGACAACAGGGAAATGTGACACCACATCAAATAGTGACAACAGAGAAATGAGGGACCACGTCAAATAATGACAACAGAGAAATGAGGCAACACATCAAATCGTGACAACAGAGAAATGAGGCATCACATCAAATAGTGACAACAGAGAAATAAGGCATCACATCAAATAGTGACAACAGAGAAATAAGGCACCACATCAAATAGTGACAACAGAGAAATGAGTGACCACATCAAATAGTGACAACAGAGAAATGAGGGACCACGTCAAATAGTGACAACAGAGAAATGAGGCATCACGTCAAATAGTGAAAACAGAGAAATGAGGCATCACGTCAAATAGTGACAACAGAGAAATGAGGGACCACATCAAATAGTGACAACAGAGAAATGAGGCATCACATCAAATAGTGACAACAGAGAAATGAGGGACCACATCAAATAGTGACAACAGAGAAATAAGGCACCACATCAAATAGTGACAACAGAGAAATAAGGCACCACATCAAATAGTGACAACAGAGAAATAAGGGACCACATCAAATAGTGACAACAGAGAAATAAGGCACCACATCAAATAGTGACAACAGAGAAATAAGGCACCACATCAAATAGTGACAACAGAGAAATGAGGGACCACATCAAATAGTGACAACAGAGAAATGTGACACCACATCAAATAGTGACAACAGAGAAATGAGGGACCACATCAAATAGTGACAACAGAGAAATGAGGGACCACATCAAATAGTGACAACAGAGAAATGAGGCATCACGTCAAATAGTGACAACAGAGAAATGAGGCATCACATCAAATAGTGACAACAGAGAAATGAGGCATCACATCAAATAGTGACAACAGAGAAATGAGGGACCACATCAAATAGTGACAACAGAGAAATGAGGCATCACATCAAATAGTCACAACAGAGAAATAAGGCACCACATCAAATAGTGACAACAGAGAAATGAGGCATCACGTCAAATCATGACAACAGAGAAATAAGGGACCACATCAAATAGTGACAACAGAGAAATGAGGCATCACATCAAATAGTGACAACAGAGAAATGAGGCATCACATCAAATCGTGACAACAGAGAAATGAGGCATCACATCAAATAGTGACAACAGAGAAATGAGGCATCACATCAAATAATGACAACAGAGAAATGAGGGACCACATCAAATAGTGACAACAGAGAAATAAGGCACCACATCAAATAGTGACAACAGAGAAATAAGGCACCACATCAAATAGTGACAACAGAGAAATGAGGGACCACATCAAATAGTGACAACAGAGAAATAAGGCACCACATCAAATAGTGACAACAGAGAAATGAGGCACCACATCAAATAGTGACAACAGAGAAATAAGGCACCACATCAAATAGTGACAACAGAGAAATGAGGGACCACATCAAATAGTGACAACAGAGAAATGAGGCATCACATCAACTAGAACTGTCCTAATGGGACTAATACCCCCCGCAGGGCATATAAAATGATGGGCAATATTTAATGCAAGCACATTGGATATTTTCACATTATCTACAGGGCAATCAATGTGAATGCAGAAATGTATATTCTACAGTACAGCAGTACATGAAATATTAAAAATATGCTTAATATAAACAATGAATACTATTTGGGACATTTTAGGCTGTATGATTGCAAATCCCTGGTCAACTCTTCTAGTCTTTAGTTTATATTCATTTTGTTAAAGATCATATCTTTGGCCCTTTTTGTTCGCCATCTTTTTGCTTGTTGTACACTTTGGAACAAGTTTCCAAGGTCTGTATTTTAACTAGTCATTGTTTGTTATTTGTGATAATCATGTATGGGGAAAATCAGGACAGATGTGTTGAAATCCTATGTAATTACATTGTATGTATCTACTGATTTTCCCCTGTTTGAACTGGTCAGTACCATATTTATTTGTGAAATTATCTATATGGGGGAAATCAGAAATGATGGGTTGATATATTGTGCAAGATTATGACAGTGTTCGTGGATTGCTGATTTCCCCCCTTCTTTGTATGAACCTTTATCTTCGTCATTTATTGTCTAAAATAAATGACATATTTCATTCTCATACAGTTTTACAGTGTTGATTTTTAAAGTAAAAACAAGCTTCGGTGAGCTGTCCTCTTGAAAAGGAAATAGTATGAGACATAAAGATCATTATGTTATGCCAACTTTACTTTGTCATTAGAAATAAACTCTGGACAAATTGTGTCTATTACTACAAGTACAACCAAACCAGAAAATGTCCGTAACTTCCATAACTGTTAAAATACTTCAATGAAAATAGGAGATGCACAACTACATAATATATAGAAGATGTGCATAAAGTTTGAATGAAATATGTCCAGCGGTATTAGAAATAAACTTCGGACAAATTGCGTCTACGGACAAACGGACGGACAGACGGACGGACAAAGTGATTCCAGTATACCCCCCCAAACTTCGTTTGCGGGGGGTATAAATAGTGACAACAGAGAAATAAGGGATCACATCAAATAGTGACAACAGAGAAATGTGACATCACATCAAATAGTGACAACAGAGAAATGTGACATCACATCAAATAGTGACAACAGAGAAATGTGACATCACATCAAATAGTGACAACAGAGAAATGAGGGACCACATCAAATAGTGACAACAGAGAAATAAGGGACCACATCAAAGACAGAGACACTGATCTGTATATTAGACAGAGACACTGGTCTGTATATTAGACAGAGACACTGATCTGTATATTAGACAGAGACACTGATCTGTATATTAGACAGAGACACTGATCTGTATATTAGACAGAGACACTGGTATGTAGGTTAGACAGAGACCCGTCTCCAACACGAGGACTTTGTAACCGGTACAGAATGACATAGATCTTACCTCAACAGGTGGTTCCACGGGCACATGAGTGGGGGTTCCTTCAAACAAAGGAGAATACATTTTGGCCATCATCTTTGCAGTCTTCCTCCCTGAAGCTTTGGCAAGCATGATTGCTGCCTGAAACAGGATTCGTCATTTACAGTAAAACCTTACATGCTAAAATATATATTATTCACATTATAAATCAACATCATGATCATAATCATTCATGCAATGTATTTTTCAACAGTAAATATTGTTCTATCTCTAGCAGTGTCAGTTAATATAGGGACTTATTAATTGTATGTACATGCATTAACAATGGGTAAAATTAGAGTCCATTATAAAGAGGAGTAACTCTGTAAACCATTTAGCCAAAATTCAGTATCTGAAACAAGAAATAATCAGCACACTAAGCATGTACAAGCTGAGATGAGTCACAAACAAAATAAAGTCCTTGTTTATATTTTCAATCTTATTCATCAAGACCTGATACATTTAAAATATAATTAAAGTATCCATGATTGTTTTTAAAAAAACAAAACAAAATAAGATGAGTATTTACTGACACAATGAAGTTAATGCTTCACTAGCTACGTTAAATTTAAATCGACGGCATGATTATAAACCTTGAGTCAGACAGAGATCACAGAACAAGAGGCCCCTGGGCCACAGTCTTCACCCATGTCACCCTAGTCCTGCTGTTCTTCATCACATTTATAAAAGTTTTTTTGCCCTCTTTATTGCTTTTTATTATCCCATATGAAAGAAAGCAGAGGTGAGCAAGCTCACATACCCCACACTCCCACATTGCTTGACAATGCCTCACATAATGAATGCTAATGCTATACATTACTGCAAGAATAGGACAGATGGGCTCGAAATTCTAAGTTCAAATGAGGCATAACTCCCACAAAAATTATTGAATCAGAATTTCCTGGAAATATGCACATCTACCCCGTGTGTCCTTATTAACTACAAAGTTTCACGAAATTCTGCTGAGCGGTCTCAGAGGAGTTGCGCTGACAAGAACAGGACTACAGACTCGAAATTCTAAGTTCAAATGGGGCATAACTCCCACAAAAATTATTGAATCAGAATTTTCTGGGAATATGCACATCTACAGTGTGTCCTTATTAACTAGGTTTCACAAAATTCTGTTGAGTGATCTCAGAGGAGTTGCACTGACAAGAACAGGACAGACGGGCTTGAAATCTTAAGTTCAAAAGGGGCATTAACTGCCACAAAAATTATTGAATCAGAATTTCCTGGGAATATGCACATGTATACAGTGTGTCCTTATTTCAAAGTTTCACGAAATTCTATTGAGCGGTCTCAGAGGAGTTGTGCTTACAAAAAAAGGGGGACCGACTTACAGGTAAAAAACATTATACCCTTTGCAACTTCGATGCGTGGGGTATAATTATGACCCCACACTAGCCCCATGGGATCATTCCTAATCCAAATATAAATCACATAACATTGGGATGTATCAATATAATTTACATATTCTTGTTCTGGAGAAGAAAATTTTGAAAAAAAAAATCCCCAATATTCATGTATCATGTAAGCTTTGATTTGCACTACCTAAAAGAAATTGCACTACCCGAGGATGCTTGTGCTCAAGAAATAAATTTCATTTATAAAAATTTACAAGGGTATGAACTGGGTTGTGTCATGCCAGCATACTTCATGAAGTGTGTTAGTACCTGCATAATTTTACATTCTCTTTTTATTGCTGTCGGAATTCCCAGCCACTTATCGCAATTCACCTTTGAATTAGAACGCTTTGGCCGATATAGTATTGCGTTGTGTGACGACACAATTGAATCTGTTTGTAATACAATTGCGAAATGCAACAGAAACTCTCATTGGTCCATGTGTATAAGTCCGCCCAAATTCCCTTATACGGGAATAGTCGGCATTTGAAAACATGACGGCCAGATGGAAACAAACTTCAAAGGAAGAAAGAAAACAAGAGGCCCATGGGCCACATCGCTCACCTGAGTCACCTTGGTCCATATCAGAAGATTTTCCATATCTATTTGCATGTAAAACCGTAGTCCCTATTATGGCCCCAAACCTACCCCTGGAGGCCATGGTTTTTGCAAA
>NC_079172.1:39017894-39062894 GCF_947568905.1 Ostrea edulis | reverse complement strand
TAAAACATAATTAAACCATTGATGGAAGATAACAAGTTCATTCTTTAGCAATATAATTTGAACTTTGAATTTTGACCCTAAAGTTAGTAACTCATTAATCTGTTGTACCTTATCAGAATTAACTGGCAGATGATTAATAGGATTAACCATCAATATTTAATTAAGATTTAAAATATTGTCGCCATACTGCAGAAGTTAGAAATGTCATTGATAAATCAATGATGATTGACATGATAAAATTCCTGGGTGTGTTTCTTACCCTTTGAAGCACTTTGTAGTTGAGAACATGATACACATGAGACTAGCTGAACTCTGCAAATACAAAAAAACCCCATTAAATTACATCACTACAGCACCTGATACGCTCATCACATATTAATTCATTATAAACAGATGAAAGTGCATGACACAAAATCATGTCAACCTTAATTGGTGCAATGATTGCCCCAATATGCTTTAAGGTCTGAGATAAAATCAAGATTATTTCTTGTAACTATTGCTCATTGCAACTGATTTGTCAGTATATCTCTTGAATTGTTCAAATCACTACACAGGAATATTTCAAAACATATATTATTTTAGGCCAAAATAAAATATGTATGTGTTTCCAGTTTTCCAACCCTAACCTACGTTTTTCCTGCCAACCCTAAATATTTTATTGAGGATATATATACATATATTAAATTACTATTGATCTTCAATGTTTGAGAAGTATTTGTAATGTATCTAGATCTGTATTCAACGTGTCTTAAATACTAAGATTTTGAATAAAATGTTTTACCTATCTACCCTACCTAATTTTATTGAGAAGTGAACGGGTTAAAGAAGAAACAAGCTTAAATTCTATTTTGGCCTTATTATATATATTAAAGAGAGAGAGAGAGATAAAGAGAGAGAGAGAGAGAGAGAGAGAGAGAGAGAGAGAGAGAGAGAGATAGAACTTCTTTCACATGGTATGAATTACTATTTTTGGTAGTACAAAGAAATGTCCTGTAGCTAAAGAAGTGAAAATTATTTCCATAATTTCCATAAAGACATAGTATGATAGTAAAGGTCCAGAAAGTACTGCGTCAAGCGGCCTGTATTATAATAGAGTAATGCATCAAGCGACCTGTATTATAACAGAGTAATGCATCAAGCGACCTGTATTATAATAAAGTAATGCGTCAAGCGGTCTGTATTATAACAGAGTTCTGTGTCAAGCAGCCTGTATTATAATAGAGTAATGTGTCAATCGACCTGTATTATAACAGAGTAATGCGTCAAGCGGCCTGTATTATAACAGAGTAATGCGTCAAAGGGCCTGTATTATAACAGAGTTCTGTGTCAAGCGACTTGTATTATAACAGAGTAATGCGTCAAGCGGCCTGTATTATAACAGAGTTCTGTGTCGAGCGGCCTGTATTATTAACAGAATAATGCGTCAAGCGACCTGTATCATAACAGAGTAATGCATCAAGCAGCCTATATTATAATAGAGTAATGCGTCAAGCGGCCTGTATTATAACAGGGTTCTGTGTCGAGCGGCCTGTATTATTAACAGAGTAATGCGTCAAGCGGCCTGTATTATTAACAGAGTAATGCTTCAAGCGGCCTGTATTATAACAGAGTAATGCGTCAAGCGGCCTGTATTATAACAGAGTAATGCGTCAAGTGGCCTGTATTATAACAGAGTTCTGTGTCAAGCGACCTGTATTATAACAGAGTAATGCGTTAAGTGACCCGTATTATAACAGAGTAATGCGTCAAGTGGCCTGTATTATAACAGAGTTCTGTGTCAAGCGGCCTGTATTATAACAGAGTAATGTGTCGAGCGGCCTGTATTATAACAGAGTAATGTGTCGAGCGGCCTGTATTATAACAGAGTTCTGTGTCGAGCGGCCTGTATTATAACAGAGTAATGTGTCGAGCGGCCTGTATTATTAACAGAGTGATGCATCAAGCGGCCTGTATTATTAACAGAGTAATGCGTCAAGCGGCCTGTATTATTACAGAGTGATGCGTCAAGCGGCCTGTATTATTAACAGAGTAATGCGTCAAGCAGCCTGTATTATTACAGAGTGATGTGTCAAGTGGCCTGTATTATAACAGAGTAATGCATCAAGTGGCCTGTATTATTACAGAGTGATGTGTCAAGTGGTCTGTATTATAACAGAGTAATGTGACAAGTGGCCTGTATTATTACAGAGTAATGCATCAAACGGCCTGTATCATAAAAGAAGAATAAACCTCCAGAGACCCAGGATGCATCACATCGTGACAAGTATGCTGAATAACCTTGACTTACCATTCCTTCAGGAATGGGGCAAGGCCAATGGTATAGTGTTTTTCTATAAACTGGTTGGGGAGTACCAGCCAGTGATTGGGATAAGCACGCGCCCTGCGCCATAGTCGCATTAAATTAAAAAAAGGCGCATAGAATATTGAAAACAATGTGCCGCTAAGGCACATATCATTTATATCTAGTTTGAGCTTTTCCTCAACTGACTTCGTAGGTCTACAAACTTTTCAACTTTTGAGCCCCCACTGAATCTATATCGCTTTAGTGCTTGAAAAATCTTTATTGCTATAGTGCTTTTGTAATAGTACAACTTTACATTCTTTTAAGCGCAAGTATAACTTTGATTTCCTCTGTATCTAATCAAACAGTAAAAGGTTATCTGATTGGTTAATACTGTTAAATTGTAATTTTAACGTGCACAGACTGAAGATGCCACAAAAAAAATTCCTAAGCGTGACAAAGGGCAAACTTTCCTTAATTTTCGTCTGAATGATAAGCCAGTACCAGAAGTAGACACTGTAGGAGCAGAAAATGATGATGCGGAAACATCAAATCAGACAATCATGATGAGATTGATCAATCCTAAAGTAAAACGTAACTTTAACACAGATAAGAAAACTAAAGTTACCTATGGCAATACAGTCTGTCAATATAGTGTTTAGATTATAATTTACTGGTCTCTTGGACTCATCATTTTAAAATGTCACATAAAAATTTCAATATGGAGCATTCATTTTAGAAATGTCACATTGATACTAGCTGGTAACGTGCCATTGTCACATTTAGCAATTTGCCAGTGCTCCAAGTTGCGACTAAAACGGTCGCATTTGCGACCAGAAAATCGATTTTGCGACTTAAGGTTATATTCAAGTCGCAATTTTGCGAGTGAAGAAAAATTGGGCATCCAGTAGAATTTTTGTAATCGGGATCGGAAGTCTGAATAAATATTTTTCAGTCTCGGTCAAAACAGCGTTTGAAAACAATCAAGATGGCGGTAAAACGAGGGTTAAAGGTATCACACCGGTAATTATTTTCACTATATATTACTATAGAGGGAAAAAAATCATTAAAAATCAGTTTACAAAATTGATGCCAAATAACGCAGTCAGACACGTTCTATGTTACCTATCTCGTCTGCAGACACCAGAAAAACAACACCCTATGCGGCATTTTCGAAAATAAATTACCCGCAAACAAGACTACCCTCAAATCCATGTGTTTTTCACATGTGTGTAAACAGCCGGAGTGCACCTCAGGAAGTAGCCTCAGCTACCAACAGCAAATAGTTCCTTTGTATACACTTGGTTATTTCTACAAATTACACAAAATTTCCTAATCAGGGGTACAAAAATTAAGAGAAAAGAAGAAGAGGAAATGAGAAAAATAGCGCAAGGAAAAAAAATATTTCTTTAAATATATGGAACTACAATTGACTAAGTTCATTTCGATTGGACAATTACCGGTGTGATACCTTGAAAAGAACTTTGGATTTATCAGTAGTAAAACGTAGAAGCCTCGGCCTAGTACATGTAATGAAGAAATCAAAGAATCACACGGAGAAAGTTCTGCATTTAAAGATGACATAGCTGTGTCTAATGAAAAATGCAAAAGTAAAGGAAGAACCCCAGTCCTAATGGCTGAAGAAATTTTCGTGGTTGATATACAGAGATTGCAAAATGTTTTGTAGAATTTTTTGTGAGACCAAGCAGCCAGCAACGTCCACAATTTCTGGACACCCATTGTCTGATTTCACCACGACTTGGTGTACATCTTTCAAATGTGGAAGTGTGACTATTCACGGCAACAGTAAGAGACACGTCTTTGTCAGTGACTGCATCATTAGCAGTAAGTCGAGCGGGGCAACTCTTGCTGCTAATTTTCACAGACAATTACGAACTCGGGATGTAGTGTTCTTATTGATGCTGGTACTGATTGTTCAGCAAAAGATCCAACAAAAATAGAAGCTCTTATTCACATAAGCAGTGAAGGCCCACGTATTGAGGACTTTAAAGCAAATCCTTGTGTGGAAGGCTGGGTTTTCTTCCCCAGAAGCGTACTGTAAAATATGTAGAGGATGGCCCAATGCAATACAACTTTTGCCAGAGTAAATACTTGACTTGTTAGCATCCATCATGTTTCACAGCACATTTCTATTCAGTTTAATAATAAAACAAACAAAATACTTAAAGGGTGTTGATTTTTTTTCTTGAAAGATATTCAAATTTTAAAAAAACCTTGTAGGTCTTATTTACAAAATCTTTTACCATGGGGAATAGAAATTTTGAACATGGCGACTAGAAATTTGAAAATGGCGACCAGAAATATTTTTAGGTCGCCATTTTGCGACCTGATAGCAGATGTGACTTGGAGCACTGTTTGCTTATCGCAACCAGCACTGCCATCTCATGACTAGACTATGTACTGTAGTACAGTGGAGCCTCGGTAATCCAGACGCCATTAATCCAGACGCTTCACCTTCCGGACGATTTTTTTAGGGAACAGAATTTTTATACATTATTTTGCATCATTAATCCAGAAATTCACGTTCCGGATCTGGACGGTCACTTTTTACTACAAAACGTTATAATGCATTGAAAATTGTACCGTTAATCCGGACGGTAATTTTGTTTAGGGAAGGTCTGTGTCGGACAATTTTAGCAAGGCGTAAATTATAAAGAAAACAAGCCAAACTGTCTAATTGAAGCGATTACCTGTACCCTGTCAACACCTCCCTCCAATTAGGTGGTGTGTGATGATAAGTCCGTTAGATAGCACGTGCCGATCGAGACATTGTATTGCCAATTTTCGCACATAAGATCTTTATTGCGTGTAGTGTTGAATTTTGTAAATAAATCTGTAGCATATTAATATATAGTTTTGATCAATACCCTAATAGTATTAATAAATTAAACATCATGCTGTAATGATAATTTTTTAACTGCTACACATATCAGTTGTACTGATTCGTAAATTGATATCGGCTTATTCAAATCTAAAGAGTGTAGATTATACTTCTAGATTCTGGATTTTATACTGTTGATTGGCGTGAAATATACATGTATGTTCATGCACATGTAGTATAAGTTTTTAACGTTTAGAATGTCACACATGTAGAATGTACCTGTGTACGATTGATTCTTGTTTCAATGTTGTAGAGCTTTATTGCTTTCGAATTTTTAAACTCTGGGTAGAAGTGAGAAAATTACCATTTTAAGGAAAATGACAATTAAATTCTGTATGTACCTGTAATGTTAGTTTCAACCGAGTTTTGTTCCGTTATTATCGCATCATGAAAATAATAGGTGCGCATGACTAGGTCAAAGCAGTAGCAGGTCTTGATATTACGAGCTTAAATGATTTTGTTCTCCCGATATTGTCTTGGATAATTATAGAATAAGAAATATAAACTTTGGCAGATTGAATTTTGGTTAAAGAATGTTGTCAACTGACATGATAATCACGAAATTCTTATATCAACTTTGGACGATGAAGATTGTTTTAACAGACCGCAGAACCCGTGAATCGTGACAGATGGAAATTACCGGCCTCTTTAAGAAGTGAAAGTGTGATGAAATGTTTGAAGTGTAAATGATTATGTTAGTTACTAATGATTTATTTACTTATAGTTACATAAAGTGCTTCATTATTTGTTTTAGTGCATACGGTACACAGTTTTGTATATTTATTTGTAGGGATCATAATGTACAATGTAAGTACAGGCAAATACACTGAACACGTACATTAAATTTTAGTGCTTTGAAATGCATGTAAATGTTAACATTATCATGTGTTTAATTCACTATGCATCTGATTCAATAAAGTAGGCACATATTGGTTACTTATGTAAAGCTAGAAAATATGCAATTCAATTATCCGGACGCTTCATTTATCCGGACGATTTTGCTGGGAACCAAAGTGTCCGGATTAACAAGGCTCCACTGTATATGGCTAAATATAATCCTAAGCACCTAATTGCACTGTGCATACATTTGAGTTATTCTGCATTCCACTACCAGTACCAATAAGTGCAGTCGCCATAAAAAAAAATTGCTGACTATTAAAGAGTTAACATATTAGAATCTGTTACTACAAACAATACTAAGAGCGTGTTTGATTACAACAAAACTGGATTCGGTTTTTGAATCTGGTTTCGTAAACCAACTGCTTGTAATCAAACGCTCAAACCGAAACTGGATTTTAGCAAGATGGCTGTCAGTAATGTAGAATGCTATCCATGGCTTGAGTTTTTGTTTGAGGATGAAGGAATTGACCTTTATACGTATTATTCCCAACCTGTTGTAAATTTCTTTCGATAGCAGGACTGATTTGGGTACGGAACGACCTGTGATTTATTTCTTCTTTTTATTGAATGTTAACCCTAGCTAACGTGTAAATGCGTTTCCATAACCAGTACACATGTATTTACAGGGAACGTCTAGGCCATGTGCGTCTTGCTTTGGTTTTCCGTCTGTTTGGTAATTATATAGGTAAAACTGTCCCAAAATAGCATTCTGTTGTTGACATTTGCACATACGCAAACTATCTAACAATCTATAAGGATTAACAAATAACAAAACTTCAATAATGAAATGACAAAACTTATGGAACTTTATCGGCCGTCATCTTGAAACCAAAAAATCCAGCCTCAGAGCAGGATTCGCGGTTTCTCGAATCTGGTTCCGGTTTTGCAGAAACAAACGACACAGTTTACGAATCCGGTTTCGGTTTGCTTGTAATCAAACGCGCTCTTAGTATTTTAAACCATCAACAGTGAGATCTTTGGGGGAAAAAAATTTCTAAATCAGTAGTTGCATGACTGGTAATGTCAGCTTAGCTTAGGATGCCTTCAAATAGATTGGTTAAAAATTACAGTTTTCTTTTTATTGCATTTAATTTTTATGCTTAAATGCTTTGTATAGAGTAATCGTCAATCAGTAAATTCTGTATCTCCAATAGCAGTACAAACTATAATGAAATATATACTATCGGAATTCTTCCATATTGAGAAGGTAAATATGAAATGGTGGTCGTTTTCAGTGGCTTCAAAAATAGCCAGCTTTATTTACTGTGGGATTCAGGGCTCGCGCTACCCATCGCATTTGTCGCATTTTGCGATTTTTCAGAAAAAAATGCGACAGAAATTCCGGAAATGTGACACGGACATTTCGTATTTTAGTATTCGCGCGCCATTTTGAATTTCAGCTGTTGGCATCCAAACAGCCTCAGGGCTGTTTTACCTGTGCATAATGTGGATACCCTGTCGCATGGGAACAATAAGACTTAGAGGCGTCTTGTTTATTTAGCAGTTTACACAAAACAAAGGGTTGATCCTCTATGTGCAGGTAGGTGTTAATGAAATGAACTTTGCGCGTGCCAGTTGCCTACAGTACATATCGTAAATATAGAGATACCCCGAGTCATTACTGGGGAGCTACCTGTTTTGTACTGGATGGAATAAAAAGCGTGTGATTGTGCACACAAGCTATTCAATGGAAGATACTTCCGTGTTAATAAAAATATATAAAATTTAATTTGTCGGTTCATCACAGTACAAAAGCGATTTCATCTAGAAAGGTAAACTAGAATGTTCAGCTATATTTTCGAATCCATTTGACGTTAATATAGTGTATAAATAGAGGAATGTTGGGAAATTGCATTATTCTTTAGGTCTTTAGTTTGATCTATTTAGAAAATGGCCATGAGAAAACGCAAAACAGTAGTTTCTTCTGAAATTGCTATCTTGTCATCTTTTGACTTCACATCATCTTAAGCCATTTAAAATTTGTTTCAGACTTCATGAAGTCCCTTCTCCTCTATATGATGAGATTCACCAAAGGACCACTTTGTCATTCTGGATTTCAAGATGAAAACAGGATTCTTCAGTGAAAATGTGATGTGAAACTATGATCATGTGTTATGTATTACAGTAATTAATTTTTAGTAACTTTGTCAGTGACTTTTTCTAGACTGCAAATTTAATGAGTAATATATGTCATTTACACTACTAAAATGATTAATAAACATTTAGAAACTCATTTCTTGTCTTTATTTAATATAGCCAGTTTATATGCTATGAAATATTCCTATTTTTTTTCTGGTATGAAATAGAATTGAGTAAACTTAATAGCCAAAAACAATATTTAGAAATAAAACCATGATTGTGCTGCAATGTCATCAGACTGACTAAAAAGCAATCTGCTGAAATACAATCGATTTTCACAATATCCTAATAATTATAGTGATTTGTGATAAAAGCTAAACAAAGCTATGTTGTATACATTATGTAAGAATAATCAGAGATATATGTTGTATATGCCTCTTGAATAATATACATGAAATATAGATCTACAGTAAACGTGTATGAGTCGATGCATGCGCGCCAGGTTGCGACACAAAATTTTGGTCCAGTGTGAGCCCTGGGATTTACACCTTGTAAAGGTAAGAAATGCATGTTTCATTGTGATAGGGAGTTAATAGGATGTCTAAGGCGAAAAGTTGAGGGGGCAAGAAATTTGATCAGTCTAACCCATTTTAATCGCAACAAACGGCTGAAGTTCAGGAAAGTTTTCCCGAATCACTTGTATGACACTGGTCTGAGATTCGGAAGAGGCGTCAGTCCAAATATCCAGCCTCGACGAATCTCACCGTGATAAGTTAACTAGAACCTCCTGGATGAGAGCATCGTGCATGTAAAGACAGTAGGCTGTCTCCATGCAACCACAGGACTAAGTTTACCCCCCCCCCCTCTCTCTCTCTCTCTCTCTTGTATTGAACCTATGCTGTGGACCCCTTCAACATGTCATACATGTTTTATATGATTCAGTTTGAATTTCCTCTGTTCCTCAATCATCCTCGAAACCCATGCACAAAAGCAGGCTTGACTTCGAAGACCTTTGATCAAATTGGTTGACAAACATGGATCACTCAAATTAGACACTGAATATTTACCTGTGGATTTGCTTTGCTTTAAATATAAGATTTGAGCCCCTCAAACATGTTCCCATGTTGAAAATTAAAACTTTTCTGTACACTTGCCCCCTGATCGACGTCTAGGAGGCGCTTACAGTAAATTCGATCCCGATCAGTATTATTAACAACACAGTTCTCGATTGCTACACAAGTTCGTGTTTTATAGAATCCATTTGCAGGATTAAATCGTTTAATTAGACTGCCAATATAGTTTTAAAAGAATCTGAAGACTTTCAACAGTTCTCTTGGCAAAAGTTTTCCGAGAGACTTATCAAAAACAAAATAATTTTGAACCAGGAAGTGAATTTTAGAAGAGGAAGTCGTTACTCCGCGTCAAAGGTTTAATTACCCTTAAAAAATCTGGAGTCATGGAATAACAGTTACTCAGTTCGATTATTGTAAGTATTCTTAAAACTAATCGTTTATTTTGAGAATAACAAACGTTTTCCTGTTACCAACATCAATTAAATATTGACCATGTTCAATGATGTTGACTGGTGAGAGTCTCTCATGAAGAAGAGTAGGGGAGGTGGAGGGGTCAACAACATTCGTAAATAGTCAATATAACAGAGATATACACACTTATTGATTAGCCAATATGCATTTAATAATGCATATGCATTTGTTTTCATGCATTTATTCATTGCATTACTTAAATCAGAATAAATTAAACTGCAGATATATATCTGAATATTAAGTTCTAACTCTATAATTGAATTAGTATATTACATACATACACATTTATTTGTCATTGAGAGTGATGACATGTCATGCAGATATCAAAAGAAATTTTGAATTTATAAGTTGAAACTTCTCGACTGACGTACTATATTTATACATAATTACATATTCATATCTAGATATCTTATAAATCATTCCCTGAGGCTTATAATTAGTATCCAAAATGTTAGCATGCAGTATGAATTATCTGCATCAATTGATGGTAAAGTTATGAAATATATATACCATAACAATATTCTCTATTTACATGATGCATAAAACAACTGAATAATATTCTTTTTTGTGAATATTTATTACGTATAACTATATTCATCAATAATTTATTAAGTCACTGGAGATATATTACATGACTTGTATATATTATATTCACCACATTCTTCATAAATATCCAGACTAAATTGATTTAACATTCCTGTAACTTATATATTAAACTTGATTTACAAACCAATCAATTGCTGCGTCCAGGAATTTTCAATTAATTTAAAAAATGAGCATAATTGACAGTATAAGCATCAAGTGAATTCACTGTATCTATCTATCTTAGAATCTCATAATGCTCGGCACATTATATGCACATGAAATGTGTTACATGTATCAAACCAATGTACATACATGCACGGTGGTATGATGTCGAACTAAGGATGTTAGCTTAATTATGAACATAATGAATTATGGAAGACACATGCACGTATAAGGGTGTATCTGCTAAAATGTGTATGTTGGTGAATATTTTGTGAATATTGCAAATGTGTATGTTAATTAACAGGTACTTGCTTTACATGTATGTGAAAAGAAATGATTGCTTTTAGTATGTGAATTGTGAAAAGAAATCACGTGAAATAGAAAACAACTGGTACTCGATCTTTTTATTTTTCAATCTTCCACCATAAAATATAGCCCTTTAATAAAATCATTTATGGCTTACAATATACTTATATGTTTTTTAAAACTTCAGTTTATCTATGACTACTAAAACTAAGTTCTGATAATAAACACAGCAATTAACTGTTGAATTATTTACAAGCATGCACTGTTTATTCATTTGAATTTTACCTCTGCCTGAAGATGAGGGGTGAATTTCAAGAGTATTAAACTTATAAACATTGATGGTGACTCAACACAAATTTTGAAATAGATCCTCATCGTTGCATGGCCATGTTTTTATATGAGAGGGTGTGGTGGCTGCTCACTCATTGGAAAGATGAGTTTTCTTGGACTACTCTGGTAGTTTTATACCATGCAATGACCAAATCACATTAGACTAATAGAAAGAAGACCCAGGGGGGCGATTCATCTTACGTTAGAGCTCCCGATTTCAAGCCTTAATTCTTTGGTAACGGGCAGTCTGACTGTAAGCCAAAGAGCAATTATTTTTTTAAATTTCCAGAATGGATTATAATGCTTATGATAAATAATATGATAATGACATCAAATGAAAATGCCAGCCCTTTCTCACCAAATTGATAGAAAACCTGCAGATCTGTATTTGTGTGTAATTTTTGTTTCATACTAAGATAAAAGTCACTGTAAAGTACACATCATGGATCAATGTTTTGAAAACTTGAGAAAGACATAAAAACTTCCTGATGCCAGGTATAATTTCAGCTAGCTTACCTGATATATTGATAACAGATATATAGGGATAGCAGTGTGTCATTTTTCTAGTGGTGGTATAATCATGGTTATATACCTGAAAATTGATAGGTCACTATTGTATGTATGCATGTGTATTTGTTTCAGTGTTAAAAGCACAAGTAGGCCAGAAATTATTTGGTAGGTCTAAGGAAAAAGTAAAGATAACAAACCATGATCATGTCTCATAACTCCTAATAAGGAATACAAAGTGGAGAGATGGGTAAACACGGATCCCTGGATATACCAGAGGTGGGATCAGGTGCCTAGGAGGAGTAAGCATCCCCTGTTGACTGATCACACCCACCCTGGGTGCTATATTTTGATTGGGTAAACAGAGTAATCTGTAGTCCAAATCAGTGTGTAAAGAATAACCTAACAATTAATAGTCTAAGAGTAGTTTATCTGAAAACCAGACCAATTATTGTTAGTTGATTGATTGATTGATTGATTGTATCTTGCTTAACGTCTTACTCGAGAATTTTTCACTCATATGGAGACGTCACCAAGACCGATGAAGGGCTTCAAATTTAGGCCTATACTCGGCGCTTCGTTACGTCCATTGAGCAGTGAGGGTTCTTTAGCGTGCCACACCTACTGTGACACGGGTCATCCGTTTTTAAGGTCATCTCTGAGGACCCATGACATTCATACCTAATACCGAGCATTTGGCGATGGAACTGTCACTACCTGTTTTAACGACTTAGGTGCTCTAACCTTTCGGCCACCGCGGCGGTTAATTATTGTTAGTACATCAGAAAACCAAATCAGGGGTTTGTTAGTACATCAGAAAACCAGACCAGGGGTTTGTTAGTACATCAGAAAACCAGACCAGGGGTTTGTTAGTACATCAGAAAACCAGACCAGGGGTTTGTTAGAAAAAAGCATAACAGAAACCCATTTCCTCGGGTTAGTCAAAGCTTTACACTAGATGCTTATCATCTGAAAATAGCAATATTTTGAAAGTCTCAAGTTCATATTATTAATAACTTTAAAAATGAAATGTATGATCACTGCAGTATTCATTTCCTGTCTATAAAAAAAAGACAGAACTTTATTTTCATTCCTTTAACAATGCATGCATGTTTTTCATTAGACTTGCTCAAGTCTCTATGTTTTTATTACATTATCATTTCATCCAAATTTTACTGTGTTTCTCTGCTCTCTGCCATACTTAATGTCACACGGTCAATCCACTCTTGACATAGGAAGATATTGTCTGCTCAATATTTTGAATTGATGATACTACTCTCAATTAAATGATGTGTGTGTATAACCCTTTTCAATTTTGCACCATGGGGGGCATATGTGTTTTACAAACATCTCTTGTTGTTTTTATCATTTGAAGGACTTCTTTAAGTTTACAGATTGCATAAGTTGGAAAAGCAGAAAAGAATGTACAAAAAAATGGTGAATTTTGCAAAGTAGTTCCAAGGATCATCAAAGACAGAATATTTTGTGTTACTTGAAAGATATTACTTGCACATTGACATAAATCCAGACACCCATACTAATAAAGTTTGCCGTAAGTGTGTAAGAAAAGTCAATAAGGTGAATTAAAGTGTTTTGAAACTTAAGACAAACTATAAGAGAACAATAGGAAGTCTGTTGCTATGTTTGGCATTATCAAAAGTATTAAAGAGAGCTCTGATTATTAAACATAGAGACTTGAGCAAGTCTAGTTTTTCATTTTTGATGCTGAATATAAAGAATATAACTGAGTAAATGTTGACTGCCAAAATTTTGACCTACTGAATGCAAGAATAAAAGCAATATTTTAGTCCTAAATATGTGTTATGTAAACAAAGACTCGAGTCTTTTCATGTATACAAACAAACCAGTGAAATGTTAATTTTGTATTATAAAGCATCTTAATTTTGCATAGTCACAAATTTTAACTTTTAGATGACACATTTTACCCAAAGAATGCTTGAAATGTGAAAGATATAATAAACTTAGATCAATATCCATTTCTTTTGAAAATTTCACAAACAATAACATACCGCAATCTTTGTTTACTATAAACAAATAATAAACTCTCTAACATGAGGTTTTGTGATGATGTATAACCTTAATTTTTATTTGAAATTTTTAAAACACATTAGACAGTAAATTTTGATCATTAAAAGTGAAAAACAAAATTTTGGGGAAAATCGTGAATCAGTCCCTTTAATACCAAGGTGACATAAATCAATTGTTCACCTTAAATCACCTGTTTACCAAGGTGACATAAATCAATTGTTCACCTTAAATCACCTGTTTACCAAGGTGACATATAAATCAATTGTTCACCTTAAATCACCTGTTTACCAATGTGACTTATAAATCAATTGTTCACCTTAAATCACCTGTTTACCATGTGACATATAAATCAATTGCCTGTTTACTACATTTTTTTGTATGTGACATATATAATACAAATCAATTGTCCACCTTTAGCACCTGAAATCACCCATTTATATCATTAGGTAATTTTTATTAGGTGTGTTGCAGATCTTATAATACAACTGCATGTTTTGCAGATTTAGGGGAAAATATAAATTTGACCCGCCCCCTTCTATTACCATAAATTACCACCAAATGAATCTTTGCTAATTGTATATTCCTATCTAAAAAAAAAATCCAGAAATATTTATTTTTGGTTTGAATTTTCTACATTTATATTTGTAATCACTTTAACTCTTTTATGTGATCTATTGATATCAGGGTGAAGGTCACAACTCTCAGATAAGTTTATATTGCCAGATGTATTTTTAATGGTGACGTCTCCACATTGTGACCATCGTCTTCCGTTCATGTGACTCAGTTTAAGAGGAAATTAAAATTATAAACCTTTCACCTATTTGTCAGTAATTGTCATATAGTACATGTATCTTATAAAATAATCCTATCTCAAAATAAGTGTGTGTTGTGTTGCTTCATTTGTAATGCGACATGGACCATCAAAGTGAATGTAAACACAACGTGATATACCATATTTTTCTTCATTCTGTCTTGGTGCGCTCTATCCCACAATACCTTGTTTTATACAGGTAGGAACAAATATCAATGTCTGCTTTTTCCAGTCCCTCAGAGCCTGCTGCTATATGTTTTTTTAAAGAAAGCGTTTTAATCTATAGCAATGATGCAATATACTCCTCTTTAATGAGGATGTAGACACAATTATGGCACAGGAAGGGAGAAAATGCAATGGACCAGACTGGGATTTGAACCCAAACCCCGAATCACAATTTAGTGAGATGCTCTTCCAACTGAGCTATCTGCAGGCCACCATGCAGTGATCAAAAACCTGTTCAGTTAAAATCAGATCCAAAAGCAGTTCGCACATGAGTTTTGTAGTATTGTAAATTTTTGAGGAAGTATATTTTCGAATTCTACATTGAAGGGGAGTTATAGGAAATCAACTACAACAAAAAAACAACTCAGGGGTCATAATCTTTTAAAAATATGGATATACAAAGTTTTATACTAGATGATTTGAAATAAATAATGACCTTTTTGCACAAGATATATAGGAAAAAAATCATAATATAAAATTTGAGAGTTTAATAGAACACATGAATTAGGGGTACTGTAAATTTTTAGAATTACACATAAATTACAGTCTCTAAAATGAATTTAAAAAGTGGGAGTTTTAGATCAAATTTTTAAATTATAGGCCAAAATACTGAATTATTTGTACCAAATTTTGGGTAATTTGATTGAGACATTCTGAATAATCTGTGTTCCCTTTGGAAAAATGTCATACAAATTGACACAATTTGAAAAAATGTCATACAAATTGACACAATTTAGTTCTAAATCTCACAGTTTACTTGCTACTTGTGTCTTAAATTACAAAATTGAACGAAATACAAATATAGAGGAATAAATATATATATTGACGATATATTGGATAAAACAGAATCTGTAAAATCATGCAGATTTAGAACTTTAAAGCAATCCTTCCGCCCGAAAATATAATCTCTGCAAAAGCCTTTCAAAATTTTAATTGACACAAAATTTCTTAACTGGATAGGTTTAAGGAATATACATGTATAATATTTTGGACTAATGAGATCAGCAGTATTGAACCAATCTCTACACAGTTACAGCACAGTCTGCGCAGTTGTGCTCAAAAGCTAAGGAGTTAACTCCCTTTATGATCTGCTAGCTGATTGACAAACAATTACATTTAGACACAATATACAATCAGTTGTTTAAATGTCTACCTACAGCACATTAAATCATCTGTTTACCATTGTAACATTAACATGTACTAATTGCATGATGATGCCCCTCCTTCCTAGTTTGAGTATATCATAAGTAGATCAGTGTGAAAACAAATTCAACCTCATCTTAGAGAAACAGGAAGATACAAATTACATTACCAGGGGGAAATATTAAGAAGGTAATTTAATTTACATAGACCTGGCAAATATATACACAAGGTCACTGAAGGGGAATTAATTCTTTCCTTGTGTACCGCTGGTGGTGGTAGATGTTGTCGTTTGTTTTTGCTTTCAGTTTGAACTTGCAGATCCTGTATGCTTACACATAAGGTTTTTAAGATTAAAGTGATTCGGTCAAGGCCACTGGTAAGGAAAACCTGAATAAGCTCAGCTAGCTGTTGTACATCTAGGTTTTGTGTGACTGTTTGCTGTATCTGATTTCAATGGCACTAGCAGGAATATACTAATTGACTTGCACATATATTTCATATTTAGTTTATATCAATTTTCAAGGATGATCGAATGTCAAAGATTGAGGTCACTGAAATTGTTAATGCAGCTTAGTATAATTCAAAATTACATGTGCAAGATATTTAGTGTATTTGAATGACATCTTTCATTCAAACCTGCTACATAATATCAAATGCACAATTTCATGATAAAAACCTGTATTTTTTACATGTTAATTGATTTTTAATGTATATATAAGTAAAAAAAAAAAGGTCATTAATGGGAACAATCTAGGGTTCAATATGCCATGTAATGTGAGGGGACAGTCTGCTTTGAATATAACCCCTATTATTTCGTATCATGTTTAATACTTACATTTTGGAAATTTTCAATTCTGATCAAAATGAATTATACATGTAAGCAGCGCAATTCATTTTATATTTATGCATACTGTAAAGCAGCTGTTATTGTCGCAAAGTTCGCAAAAACATATTTACAAATATTTCTTACCATAAAGCACATCTTTACTGTTTTTAATTGTATTTGTTCAAGATTAAATCTCTGTCACAAAAATTACTGGTTTTCACTGGTAAATCACAAAATAAAGTCGTCACAAATTAATATATGTTGTTTACAGTATCATTATGTACCCGTCATATTTAGACACTCACACATGCATTTATAAATGGATCTGAATTTTAAATTGGTTGGAAATTATTGGCGAGTACATTTATATTACATGTATATATTCAGAGTTTATAGTCCAGACAAAATAGTGGATATTGGGGGTCAACCTTGAACTAATTGCAACAGAAATTCTGATTACAGAGCATCAACAGGTAGACCCTAGACAATATATATTCCAAAATCCACTGAAATCCACCGAGCACTTTTCGGGTAATTCTAGTTTGAAAATGGGTAGCTTAAATGGTATTTTATCGCCATTCATGGATATATACGTTCTCAGGTTTGTCGATTTCCATACATTTTGGAAGACGCGAAACATGAAAGGCAGATAAAATATCGTATAAAGTACTAGAGTGACATACAGTTATTGATATTTAAACAGGTAGATATATAATTCAATAAAAAAAGCAGGAAAATATACAGTTCCAAAATATATTTAAATCACTAGCGCTTTCTGGATTTTAACATCCATCCTCAGGTGAATACAAATTTTAAATAAATTTAAATCCAGAAAGCGCTAGTGATTTAAATATATTTTGGAACTGTATATTTTCCTGCTTTTTTTATTGAATTATTTTGACTCTGTGATATCAACTCTTTCTATTTGGATTATATATATATATATATATATATATATATATATATATATATATATATATGATCTACCTGTTTAAATATCAATAACTAATAATCTATTTTCCAAAATTCTCCGAGTACTTTTCAAGTAAATCTTGCATGAATATAGGGGGTTGGTGTAATACTAACTTTGTTTTGAAAGCGAAGTTGACATCAATAAAGATAAAAGAAAAATATTCATTTGAAAGCGTAATTCAGCACACAAATCATTATGTTTAAGCATCATCTGACACATCATCGTTATTATCATAATCCATACAAAGTACATGTATATTTTCACTAATAGATTTCTTGTTTAATTCACAATACAAATATCAATATATTGAGTTATTTCAGTAATAACTTATGGCTTGTTTAAACATGTGTGCAGCATTTATAATGCTAGTGAATGATGATCACCACCATCTCACGTGTTCAGTTCATCATTCATGTATACAAAAAATATTCAATTGAATGATAAATTAGTCATCATCATCATGGCAAGGTTCAGCATTCGTACAACTTGTACCACGGCATTCTCCACAACAAATTGAACATTTAATTCCGTGTCATCTGCAACTGCACCGCTTTGAGTCACAGTTGCTTTGACAATTGCAACGAATTATTTTCAGAAGATCGGACGGTGCTGGTGCCAATTTAGTCTTAATCGGTAGAAGATAACCAGTGTCATTCAATTTCCATCCCCATTTTGTCGCGTCCAAGTCGTTTGCTATCCATTGTTGTACTTGATGATACGCTCTATATACATGTTGCTTTGCAGATTCATAAGTAGGTGGGAGACTTTGTACATCAATATGTTTCTCTACCTTTGACATTTTGGTAACAAATTTTCTGAATCGCAAAATATCCAAACCTTCTCCTCGTAATGCCCCATACAATGACGCCAACATCTCCTCTCCAACTTGCTCCAATTTAGTGACAGAGGCAAATTTATCTAGGAAAGGCTTACTGGCTGTTATATAAAAGTATAAATTTGCCTTCATCTTCTTGAGTGTGACATGTTTACTGATTCCATACAGCCGGGATGTTGTATCACATCCCGTCAAAGCGTGCATCACTAAGAGACACTGACATAGGTCTTTTCCAAGAATCTGTCTTGTGTTATATATGTTCCAAATCCGATGGTTTTTCATTTGCTTGTCGGAATAAAAGAATAACTCCTTTTCGATATCAGGCTCTACATGATAAAGTAATAGTATGAGCAAATCAGTATCCTCGCCAACTAAAGCAACGGACTGAGTTCTCACTTTCTGAAGAGCTGTGAAAACCAAAGTACGGTCTGCATCTGCTTCAGATTGTATTACTTCACAACCGGCTTCTCGGAGTCTTGTAGACAGCATTTGAATAAATGTTTTCTTGTTTTCTTTGTTTGACAGAAAATGCTCTCTTTTCGCGGTGCATACAGTAGATTCGCTGAATATAGTCTTCCTAGACTGTAAACCCTTTGATCTTCTCTGATGGGTGAGATCCTTGGTTGATTGTGCGTTGTTGTAGCCATCAAATACAACACAGGCATTTGTAAATTTGTGGGTGACATATTGCACGTAGATCGTCAGTATTTGTTCGAAAGTTGATTTCTGTGGCCAGTTAAACCTGTGTAGCAGAGATCCTCCATCAAGTACGAATGTAGAACATTTATTTAGAGATAGTAGCGATGGCGCATCTCTGAATTCGGCACACAAGGGAGAAGATAAGACCCACAGAGTTCGTTGGTACTCTGTTATACCTCGCCCTCTTGTGAGACCACCAGATGTCTTTAGACTTCTCATGAGAACTTGCTCAATTGTCAGGTCTGTCCAGATACCGGCCCAAAAACGATCTGATCTTCTTATCACATGTTTCCCAGACAAGAAAGATTCATATATCAAGGGATGTGATGATTGAAGCTTCTGCATATCGGAAAGGTAGATGTAAGTGGATTTAATTTAAGATACAAATTGTGTCCAGAAGCGGCAAAATATGGCAGCATTCTTTGAACGGTGTCTAAGTGAAGCAGCCAGTCACCTGTTTTTTCCGCTCTGATAAATTTCTGGACAAGATCAATCATTTCAAGATACTGGAACCATAAATTTGCCATTCTGCATTCTGATAGTAAATCCTTATAATTGGAGAGTACACTTTCTATTCTATCAAAAACTGTATTACGTACAGCATCAACGATTGTTATGTTCCCCTTCAGAAGGTCCTCATATATATCTTACACTTCTTTGAGGTCCTTGTTTGAATTACAAGTGTCACTGCTTTGTAGATCTTCAGCAATTCCAAAGGCTTTTTTGATCACGATGCTGCTAAGGGCGGATTCCACTAAAAAATGACCACGAAGAGCTCTTGATACCGCTTTACCATTGAGCATATGTTTAACTGCGTTAGGAGCATATACTGTTTCAAGGACTTCCTCTAGACCCGAACCTGCCATCAAATGACCAATGGATCCCTGAGAAAACTCATCTGTAAATGAAACCCACCGAGGCGTAATACGATGTTTCGTAGCACATGATCTTTTGATTCATTTCTGATTATGATAACAGATTTCCAGTACAGTGGCTGGTCAAACGTGACAATTGGAACTCTTGCGTATTTTTCGGCTTCACCTGTGACAAACAATAATGTTGAATATATACAGGACATATCTCCAGGTTCCAAATCTATCATTGGAAAAAACACCATTGATGTTTTTCCGGGATGATCACCTTTGTGCAACATTTGCATAAATCCTGACCATGATGGCGTTGGAGACTTTAGTGGTTTAATTATCCGTGATAAGACATCCAAGTGATGATACTTGTCGATGTGCCGAAGGCTTTGAAGCTCGTCAAATTTCACTTCTTGCAACTCCAAAGCTTTCCTGTAGATTTTTATGTCGATTGTTCCTAAATCTTGAAACATCGACTCTAGGAACACGTTTATTGTTGAAGAAACCTGGGGTGGCTGTTGACATGATCCCCATACCATGAAATGTATTGTGACCCCCGTCTATTGTATTAGAATTATGGTCAACATTATCGGCGATAAATTGCATACAAGACTCCGCAGGTATATCAAATCGGGAGTTCCCTTCAACTAGAGCTGCGCAGGACTCAAACTTTTGCACTTCACTGTATGAGGAACAGAATCCCATTTTGTTGAGAGTGTCAACAAGGTATTTTGAAGCAAAATGTTGGTGTAGTTGTACTGATAGGCTCAACTGTAATGGTGCTATAATCACCCTTGGGCGCACAGCTTGAATAATAGCTTGTCCAATTGAAGCAATTTTTAACGGATGTTTTTCTTCTGAGAAAATTCCTTGGAGAAGAGCCCCAAGTCCACCTGGAAGAAAACTAAGGTTTTGTTGAAGGCATTCAACTTCTGATGGCTTGGGATATGCTTGTTTTGATACACTCATTGATTTAATTTCTGATCGTATTATTTTCGCTGCAGCTTTAATAATAGCATCTTTGTTTTCTGCTTCTCCGTTTTTGGATTCTCTGAAAAATTCGTGCAGAATATATCTGGCTGTGTAGCGAAAAGTGACAACATCTGGCTTACCATTGATACTTGTAATTATGATATTTTGGCCGTATCTTTCGTTCAATTTTTGACGCATATGTTTGACTGAGTACGGATCGTTACAATGCTCAGACATTTTTCTTACTAATTCGTCAATTGTCATTTCTTCATCGTCATTTTCCTCAAAATATTTCATAGCTTCCTCAAACGCAATTTTACAAGTATCTTTCACAGGACTTCCAAGAGAGCGCCTCTTCCGACGTGGTTCTTCAAAAGAGCTGTGGACTGGAAGCTGTTTCAGTGTCCGAAAATTGATGCTACAAGGCTGATGATATATCGCATCTGACGCATGTAAATCATTCACAGAATGTATGCGACCTTTGACTTGATTTCCCCATGAATCATTTCGTTCAATGCATACTTGTAATATTTTGCTGTGAAAGTCCATAGTTCGAACAGGATAAACGTCATTTCCCCGTTTCTGCTTATTAACTTTGGCTGGCTTGCAACAAAATATGCAGTGATTTTTGAAGTCAAAAATGCTTTTGGATCGTAGCTCCACTGCATCCATATTGTCTGTCTCATATGTTTGTTTTCTTTTAGCTTGTAAAATTCTTCTTTTATCTGTAAAATTCCTTCTACATTGTTGATGAACTACATCACCAGGTTTGGAAAATATTGTTCCTTGACGCTCTTGACTTCCGTCAAAATTTGTCGTTCTGAACAAGGCACAGTTTCACAGCAAATGATGCACAATTCTCCAGTTGATGCCATATAGCTGAAAAATATCGTTAGGTATTGATAAAATTTAAAAAAAAACCAAAAAACACATTCCTTTAAAATGCTAACATTTTAACATAAACGGCGTTCCATACTTTGAAAAATTGACCAGAACGGCATGGACATAAATACTGTATTGCTTCATCATTGTTACGTATTTGCATTCATAATGCATAAATAAACGTTTTATTTATTTGTTTATCTTAGATATGAGACAACAAAATACATTACAACGTTCTAAGTTGTATTGTAAATGCATTTGGCCTAATGTAAATACGAGAATAAAATCTGCAATTACATTGAATTTTTGAGTGAATATTTGGTGTAATCAAGGCAATTTGTGAAAATTTGATTGATAGTAAGTTTACTTACCTGTTAGAAATGCAATATATAGAGGAACACTCAAAGGAATCGGCATTTTATGCATTATCTCCGTACATTGTTATCATTTCATGTATTGTTTACGTCATACACTCATGACGTCGCAATGGAAAATCAAGTATGGAATATCACTCAGGACATCGGTTTTGAACAAATATTACGCGAAATAATTATTTTGAATTCTCTGAAACGGCTCGATAGAAATCGGTGGATTTTTGATCAGATATTCCTTTTTACTTATACATCATGTCTGTATTAATAAAAATTCTGTTGCAATTAGGTAAAGTTAAATTTTTAATTTGACTGGACTATTACCGGTACATTAGAAAATAATGTATCATCCTGTTCACTTCATAACCAAGAGGTCGAGAGTTTGGGCCCCACTCGTGTCATGGTCACGTCAAACCTAGGATGTTAACAATATAGTTAATGATTGCTTCTTTGCCAAACACTCAGCATATAGAATTGAGATTCACGGGTCTTTCGGATACATGTCTGCGACCTTGAAAACGGAGGTCCTCAGTGTCGCAGCAGGCGTTGGCACTCTAAAGAACCCTAACTGCTATGGCTTTGAGCGCTATAAACATAGGTCTGAATTTATGATCATACTTCACCTACAGCTGGTGACATTTCAATATGGAGTGAAAAATTCTTGACAAGATGTCAAACAAACAACAGACCAATCTGAGGGATGGAGTGTATTAAAAAGGATTAAAGCTGACATGAATTCATAATGATACACAAACTCTAGATGCCTACCATATATCTCCACTATATTGATTGATTGATTCTATATTGTTTAAAGTCTCTCTCTCTCTCTCTCTCTCGAGATTTTTTCACTCATGTGGAGACTTTATATTGATTGAGTATAATTTGAGTATTCTATTGTTAAATATATTAGTATGTAAGGGGACACTGTTATATATATATATATATATATATACATATACATGTGTGTGTGTGTGTGTGTGAGAAACACGCGAAATTACATTTTGAAACACCATGCAATGCTCAAAATTACTATAAACATTTTGTTAAATTAATAAAACCTTCTAAAGGTTTGGGTGATTTGAAAAATTTGTGAAGAAAAGTTTTTATTTACATGCTTCCATATGTATATGTAATTAGTATTTACAGTGAATATAAGTATATACAAATGTATTAATTAGAATGTGTAAAGATAGAGAAATCATTATCAATGGTATACTGATTGAATGAAATATGCAAAGAGCATAAAATTTATAAGATTCATATTACTTAATGCAAAACACAGATGCATAAAAGGTAGGTAATACTGTTGGTGCATGCTTGGCAAAAAAAACCAACTTTAAAAATGCTTTCAATTACAATCTGTCTCTCTCTCTCTCTCTCTCTCTCTCTCTCTCTCTCTCTCTCTCTCCCTACTGTCTCTCTCATCCTCTCTGTCTGTCTGTCTCTTCCCCTCTCTCTCCATCTCTCCTCCCTCCCTCTCCCCCTCTCTCTCTCATCCTCTCTTTCTCTCCCTCTCTCTCTCCAGTTTGTCTATATATTCATATATTCAATTTTATATGACAGCTGAACTAGCTAATTTGCATTTATACACAAATCGAAACAAAACATGTGAGCAGATATTGTGAGATTACAGTGCTTATTTTTGCATTTCATTTTACATTGATCTTCCACATTTTATGAATATCAGCCTTCCTAATTATTTGAATAATTAAATTTTTTACAGATTTTACCAGTTCTGTTTATTGTGCGTAATTTTGTGTCAATCACAATTAGTTTGAAATAAAGTTTATATTATCGTCAAACGATCATGCTTTTAGCGATATAATAATTATATCTCCCTAGTACATTGTTTCACTTCCTAATATATAATCTACCAACCCCCTGAGTGTAACATGGGACTGGGAGAAAGTGAGTCAGATATTGTGTCATGCATATAACAGCATACATCCTGGTGATTCAATGTGAACTTAGCTATAGTGTGCTGCAGTGATACATTTGATGCCTTAAAGTAGGGGTCTAGTAGCATGACGTCATGTCCGAATCGAACTCTGGTATTGGTTCACGTACTATTATTATCAAACGTATTTTTACATTTACCTGGATGTTTTTTAATTTAGTAAAATGAATACAATAACACTCAATCACTTATATTTGAGTAGACTATGGCTCCAATCTTCTTTCCATTTTATGTCATCTAATTCACACATAAAACCAGAGGTACATATTTGTTTAATTGATATACAGGGGTATTACATGTTAAAATTATCTGTAAATTAAAAAAAATTCATGATATGCGATAATGCACTTGTGAAATTAAATAAAACAATTCTGCACTTGTTATATATTAGTTATCTTGTTATATATTTGTTATATTCTATTATGTGAAAATCATCTTCAAAATGGCTATTTTGGCCAAAAAATGTAAATATAAATTGAGATGCTGTGAAAATATTATGCTGAGAAAGGGCAGATTTTTTAAATGTATTTTAACAAGCATTCATATATGGACATAATATGTGAGTTTGAATGAAAAATCACAAGTCAAATTTTTAAAATATTCATATTAGTGGTGTTGCAGTGCCGTATTTTTGACTGCTGAGGGCCTGTATTGAGTTCAATTTTGTACCACCATTATTAAAAAACATGAAACTGTGTTAAAATTTCACTTTTAATTATTTAGTTAAACATATTCATTTCATATTTGAGGGGAAAAAATTGCAACATCATACCTCAAACAAAATTTTATGGACATATTCTAGGACTTCTTCAATGAATTCTGATATTGCCGTTTGACAAATGGGGGTACACGTAATAAAAATACCATAATTTACTCATTATACTGACAACCCCCCATTTTTTTGTTTTTATCATACCCTCAAATGAACAATCTAAGTATTTAAACTCAAATTTTTGAGAAATCACAAGTAGGTCCAGGACTAGGGACCTACCTTAATTAAGACAACACAGACATGCTTTATCTTGATAGACAGAAATATTATACAGGCATCACACATTGTATCAAAAATGAAAATAAACAATCATAGCACAAAAAACCCAACTCATTGGATCAAATGCAGCAAAATCACAAAGTCCTTTTATTTCAACAACAGCATCAGGGTTCGTGAACATTTATGCAATGAACTGCATGCATAGATTTTTTGTTCTGAATTGCATCATTGACTGCACTTCTTCAGAAGACAATGTGATCAAGTGTGCACATTAAACGAGATGATCAGAACAAAATATTATATGGATGTGCATTATATAACAAGTAGGGAATTATTATGATCATTATATAACAAATTATGCATATTTCTTGGAGATTTTGTTAGTCATGTTATTTTTAATCATTATAAGTTATAAATAAGAATTTTGAGGAAGGATGTCGTGCAAGTAATTCCCATAATTCTTTAATTAGAGATTGTGATTCATTTCTTTACGCAATAAACATTATAAAAGTGTATTATCATATAACCTAGAAATTGTATATTTGTTGCATGTTGATATATTAATGGGTAGGTGAATCAGATGTATATTTGTTGCATGTTGATATATTAATGGGTAGGTGAATCAGATGTGAACTTTAACAACTGCTGATTTTCACTGTCTGCTGTAATTGTAGGGAAGGAGACAACTGTGCAAGATGAATAAACCTCGAAGACAGCTGCCGATTCCTGATGGGGATGCACCGAAGTCTGGGAGGCCACCCCCGGTCTGATCATTTACAATTTCTTTATTGGTGATTTGATAAACATTGTAGCTCTCTGGTCATGCAGTCACCTACAGTAGTATTGACCATTCCCCCTCAGTCCCCTACAGTAGTATTGACCCCCCCCCTCAGTCACCTACAGTCGTATTGACACCCCCCCCCCCCCCCTCAGTCACCTACAGTAGTATTGACCATTCTCCCTCAGTCATCGACAGTAGTATTGACCACCCCCCCCCCCCTCAATCACCTACAGTAGTATTGACCATTCCCCCTTAGTCACCTACAGTAGTATTGACCCCCCCCTCAGTCACCTACAGTAGTATTGACCATTCCCCCCCTCAATCACCTACAGTAGTATTGACCCCCCCCCCCCCCTCAATCACCAACAATAGTATTGATCCCACCTCAATTCCCTACAGTAGTATTGACCCCCCCCCCCCTCCTCAGTCACCTACAGTAGTATTGACCATTCCCCCTCAGTCACCTACAGTAGTATTGACACCCCCCCCCCCCCCCCCAGTCACTTACAGTAGTATTGACCCACCCCCTCAGTCACCTACAGTAGTATTGACCATTCCCCCTCAGTCACCTACAGTAGTATTGACCATTCCCCCTCAATCACCTACAGTAGTATTGACCCCCCCCCTCAGTCACCTACAGTAGTATTGAACCCCCCCCCCCATCTCAATCACCAACAATAGTATTGATCCCCCCTCAGTTCCCTACAGTAGTATTGACCACTCCCCCTCAATCACCTACAGTAGTATTGACCATTCCCCCTCAGTCACCTACAGTAGTATTGACCCCCCCCCCCCTCAATCACCAACAATAGTATTGATCCCCCTCAGTTCCCTACAGTAGTATTGATCCCCCTTCAGTTCCCTACAGTAGTATTGACCCCCCCCCCCCCCCTCAGTCACCTACAGTAGTATTGACCATTCCCCCTCAGTCACCTACAGTAGTATTAACCATTCCCCCTCAGTCACCTACAGTAGTATTGACACCCCCCTCAGTCACCTACAGTAGTATTGACCCCCCCCCCCCCCTCAGTCACCTACAGTAGTATTGACCATTCCCCCTCAGTCACCTACAGTAGTATTGACACACCCCCTCCTCAGTCACCTACAGTAGTATTGACCTCCCCTCCTCAGTCACCTACAGTGGTATTGACCATTCCCCCCTCAGTTCCCTACAGTAGTATTGACCCCCCCTCAGTCACCTACAGTAGTATTGGTCCCCCCTCAGTCACCTACAGTAGTATTGATTCCCCCTCAATCACCAACAATAGTATTGATCCCCCCTCAGTTCCCTACAGTAGTATTGATCCCCCTTCAGTTCCCTACAGTAGTATTGACCCCCCCCCCCTCAGTCACCTACAGTAGTATTGAACCCCCCCCCCTCAGTCACTTAAAGTAGTATTGACCCCCCCTCAGTTCCCTACAGTAGTATTGACCCCCCCCCCCCCTCAGTCACCTACAGTAGTATTGGTCCCCCCTCAGTTCCCTAGTATTAACCCACCCACCCCTCAGTCACCTACAGTAGTATTGACCATTCCCCCTCTGTCCCCTGCAGTAATATTGACCATTCCCCCCTCTGTCCCCTGCAGTAGTATTGACCACTCCCCCTCAGTCTCCTGCAGTAGTATTGACCCCCCCCCCCCCCAGTCCCCTGCAGTAGTATTCCCCCACCCCCCACCCCTCAGTCACCTACAGTAGTATTGACCATTCCCTCTCTGTCCCCTGCAGTAGTATTGACCCCCCCCCAGTCCCCTGCAGTAGTATTGCCCCCCCCCCCTCTCAGTCACCTACAGTAGTATTGACCATTCCCCCTCTGTCCCCTGCAGTAGTCTACCCTATTCGGTATATACTTCAAATTCAGTGCAAGTGTGTATGTCATTTCTGCTTTTACAATGGAGTTTACCAATTGTGGTATGCCATTGATTAGATAAAGGAACACAACTCTGTACTGTGTATTTTTAGCCAACACCCTCCTCTGATGATGACGCCCCTCCACCTGTCCCTGGGAGACGACCACCACCCCCAGTCCCTGAACCGGAAAAGGTATTCTCAATTTGAATCTTCTTTTTATTATTCAGCTGCACATAGAAGTCTTACTATATATTAGCATAATACAATGGCTTGTGCAATATTTAATGACACCAACATCTTGAAGTTCTACATTTTATGCAATGCAAATCTTAACTTTAGTAGTATTTTATATTAACATAAAATATATAAGCATATAGAATATAACCATGTGATATTTTATGCAAATTATAATTTTGTTTTACTAAAAACGTCCTCATGAAATTTATATAAACAGCATTGGAATATATTATAAGTTATAATTACATGATTGTGAATTTTAATTAAGACTTAGTGGTTTAAAGCAAGTAGTAATCCCATAGGAGAATTGAAATTGGAATTTAGATAATGAATTCATTAAGGCCAAAAAGAAAAGAAAATATAATATGATTGTTTCCTGTTACCTGGCCAACCTGAACTTGAAACCACCAACCTGAAATTTTTCTGATTGAAAATCCAGAAAGAAATTGTTTCTGGATCAGAATTGCTCTAATTCTGATCCAGGTCAGCATATGAATTAAACAAAATGACAGTTCCCAGTGGCATGAGAGATTAAAGCCTGAGTTACTGCAACTATCATTCAAAGAATTCAGTCCCCACAGTAAGTGATCACATCATCTAGTAACTCACCTACTTTCTTAGATATTTATGGTCAACACCACAAAACACTATCAGGCTTAAAGAACTGATTGTATAATCTCTCGATTTCTTCACTTTTTGGTATGACACAGTGACACCTTGTGTGTGGTCACTCGTTTTATTTAGTTCTTAGTTTAGGTCCATTTCTTGAAGTTGCATAAACTAACTTCTTTCGAAGCAAAAAAATCTACCTGGATTATTTTTGTTTTAATTGGTACATGTAACAGGAAACAAACACATATTTGTTTGGCCTAATAATATATATCTATGCTAATCATCAACTCCCGAAGAATTTAATATTCTCTTACATCTCTTGTAACCCTTTTTAGCCACCTCCCAGAGATCCCTTAGAAGTAAGTGTCCATGTGTGTGTCTAACCCCTGCTGAGGGCCCGTTTTACAAAATGTCATATGTAAGGCCGTTTTACACAAAAAAAGGGATTCGCGGGTCAAGATGAAATTCGGTTGTACGTCTCAGACCACCCAGGGGCGATCCTTTGTCCTAGGTTTTCTCAAGTTGTTTTATAAAGTCATTGTTACTATGGTTATTAAAATCAGTCAACATGGCTACATTTCTTATGTTAAATGCCATAAGCTATGCAATCTCATAAAAAAGTGTGTTGTAAAAGTTTTGCAGTAGATACCCCGTCAAACCTCAATAATGTTGAGGTGGTGGAGGGGCACCATCTACTCCATCGTCGGATACCCATGACTGGTCTCGTCTTCTGATGAGTAGATGACGACATCAGCCGCGGCCGTCCGACATCATACATCTGCTCAGGCGTTAACTCTACAAGTTCACATATTTAGTGCAGGGGATGTAGAACATTCAGCAAATAAAAGCATGACATATACGACGGTTCGGGACTTGTTATATACGTATTTGGCGCCTATGGTTCGGGTGCGCGACGTTTCGGGCACGACAGTTAGGGAGCTGGCAAATAAATTTGATATTTAGTGTTATTTCTCAGTTTCTAAAATTTACATGTATACTTATTTTTGATGATTTAAATTATATTACGTCTCATAATTTAATTCTTACAACATCAATGATTACCCTTTCAAAGGGGTGCGCGACGTTTCGGGAGCGCGACAGTTCTAGACATTATACGACAGTTCGGGAGTTTGGCGTCAACAAAAAGTATTTCCTGTCGTCATTAGGCCTAAAAACTTCATTAAAATTGGATTTTTAGCGTAATCACTTATGAATTTTTCAGAATGAATGCAGGATTGTTTCAAGATTCATGACAAACGTTACTTTTAGTACTATTTTGATATTTTTATGGATGATTTATGAGTTAATTCTGAGTGTAAAAACTCTAAAACATATAACAGGTGAAACACAATCTAGGAAACAGTATTTTAGTGTTGAGGGTTAAACATTTCTTTATTTTGTCCCAAAAAGTATTTTTTTAGTAGACTGCTTGAATGAAGGAAACAAAACTTCAGTTGTTTGCTGATATTCACATTTACATGCTGATAATACACATGTATAAGCATTTTTGCAAAGATTACGGATACTGTCTGCTGATAACGGTAAACATTTATCCTATTATGTCGGCAACTTTCAAAGCACGAAATCCCTCTGATGCATTGAATGAGAAAACGTATTATACCACAACCAAAATGAATATATTTATGCATTTCGTTACTTTAAGTGAATATAGACCTATCAACAGTTCGGGTGCGCGACATATGGCAACTCCCGAACCGTCGTGCACCCCTCTAAGTACGTGAACTCTTACTTTTTTAATATTTTCAATAATCAACTTACAAACGGTCGTCACCGAACTCCCGAAACGTCGCATCAGGTGCCGAACGGTCGCACACTTGAAACTTCGCGGACCCGAACTGTCGGTACCCCCCAACCCCCTCGATCTAGAGCCAATGAAAAAGTATAGAACCAATAATTTATCTAAAATCATTTGTTTTTTACCCGCCGATCACCTTCGTAAGTCGTTCTGACTCCTGTAAGCTCTTGTGAGATACTAATTAGTATCGCAAATGGCTATCGCAGAATTACCTTACCTATCAATTTTTAAAACAGGGAAAATACAATTGATAATACGAACTTATTTGAATAAATTGTTTATTCTTTAGATTAGATTTCTTTAGTTTTTGGATACAGATGAGATAAATTTATTTATTATAATACAATGTAAGACAAGCAATATGGCATGTAGTCGAACACCGAAAATGTTCGAGAGTCAAACAATATTCACTTCCAGGTACAACAATAAAAAAAAAATAATGGAAATTCACCCAAAATATTCATTTTGGAGTACAATTTACTTGTAAAAATAAAATAAAAGAGTTCGAGATTTTAATTTTGATAAGGAGATATCAAAATAATAATTATCTGTTTTCTTTTGATCACAGCAATTAATTAAAATGGCATAAAAGATAAAAACATAGAGGTATATATAATATATAAATTCTAAATGGCGATATAATAACAATTATTTGAATAATGAAACCCCAAAAGAAATATCTGTTAGAGTTTTAAGAATTTCTTAATACTATTCCATATGATGAAGAAAGTTAATTGTTATATTAAAAATACATTTGCTGTTGGAGTGCACCATGGGGAAAGATAATTGCTTATAGCAACAACCATGTTCTGTTCAACATGAGGGGACGGGAAGGCTGTGGCTATTTAAATCATGATAGGAATCTGTCACGCACTGCAGCGTACTTAAGGAGGACAGACGCTGTTGCAGTGTTTGAATTGTTCAGAAAGGCGTCATATATGGTCAGTGTTACCTAAATTTAAAGACCGAGAAAATCAGTACCGCCTTCAAATTTACCTGGTCTGTGAACCCATGTCAATCAGGAAAAATTAAGCTTCAGATTGGATGCTAGAAATTGATGGACATTTGGTTACTAGTCTTTGTGTATACCTTATCTATCTGATTTGGCGATCGAGGCGTCCGTGCAATCTTTTGATGCTTACCGCGTAAACCTGCTCGATAGGGAAACGGTTTTGGTTTTTTCAAGTAGAGATAGTCACACAATAATAGTAGTAAATTTTGCGTACAATTACATAAATTATAATAGAATATAGAAGGAAGAATATAGGATAGAATATAGAGGAAGAATATAGAAGGAATACGATGTCCTGTTTTTGTAGGCCATGCGTTATAGACGAGTCACACATACAACATGGCACAAAGCTCAACTAATCGGAAGAGAAAATAGGAATGGGTACAATTGATATAATAATTATCACGGATTGTTGAATACATTTTACACGGACATCGATTTTATTCTAAACATATTAATTATGAGTAAATTCATTGTACATTATGAAAGAAATCTTGTTTACACTCAGTTGAAAATTTATAAGCGTAATTTTCCCATCGAAACATGGCACAAAGTTCAACTAATCGGAAGAGAAAATAGCCGTTATAAGGGCTCTTTCTTGTGTATAATGGTTGGAATTGGGATGCAGAGGAAGAAAATATTCTTCGTCTAGCCCAGTTATTGAAGGAACTCTCGGAAATACGATGTCCTGTTTTTGTAGGCCATGCGTTATAGACGAGTCACACATACAACTTTGGTAGGCAGAGAATTCTGGTGTGCGGTTCAGAAAAACTGATTTAAACAGAATAAAACTTTCTAAGCTGTTTTTAGATATATAGTCATCATGGGGCGTGAGACGATGATCGGAAAATCAGCTGTACGTGGCCAGAAAATCTACCGCAGTACGCAGGAACTCCTGTCGGAAACTATGTTTGGCAGTCAAACATCGTCGGATACTGGGTATCTGACGAACGAAGGCAGTCAAATGGATATAAGAAAACTTTGAATAAAGAATATTCTGCCTAAGTTTTCAATGGCTAACGTTCTCATTCATATGAAATAAATTTATCGAGCTTTAATTCTTACGTTTGATTCATTAGATTTGATCATCAACTAAGGGGCCTATTGAGAACAAAATTAGAAAATCCGAACCATAACAGAAGATAAAAATTGGGCGCGCTTGATTTGTCTTCAATAACCACATAAAGTGTTCACTTTTCCGTGATCAAGTGCAAACGTGTACATTTTTTTTTTATTGCACGCCACCTAAATCATGTACAGAACATGTGTTGGTAAATGCACCGAAAAAAATTCAATATGGCTGAAAAATGGCGAGACAGAAAATTGACAGATTTTTCTCTCCGTATTTTGTTTGCTGTAAAGTATATAAGAGAATAATTCCAGTGTACTGCATAGAGTTATTACTACATGTAGTCATTTACAAGAGTTTTTAATTTAAAGAATAAATGAAAACGATTCATCATCATTTTGTATACAATCAAGTTATTTGTTACTTTAAGATCTACAGCGTATCAGTACAATATTACATGTGTTTTTAGCCGAGTTGCAACAAAGTTGAACTCGGCTATTGGTTTGGTGATGCGAGTGGGCGGGAGGTTGGGCGTCAACAATTGGTTTCCGGATGATAACTCGAAAAGTTTACAATATAATCAAATGAAACTTTGATATATTGTTAAGTACCAGGTAAGGAAGACCCCTATTGATTTTGGAGAAAAATGGTCAAAGGTCAAGGTCATAGTGACCGAAAATAGAATGAAAATTTCAGAAATAATTGGTTTCCGGATGATAACTCAGAAAGTTTACATCCGAATCAAATGATACTTAAAGATATTGTTATGTACCAGGTAAGGAAGACCCCTATTGATTTTGGAGAAAGTAGGTCAAAGGTCAAGGTCACAGTGGCCGAAAATATATTTAAAATTTCCACAAAATTTGGTTTCCGGAGGATAACTCGAAATTTTTTAATTTGAATCAAATGAAACTTGGATATATTGTTGGATATCAGCAAAGCAAGGCCCCTATCGATTTTGGAGGAAAAAAGGTCAAAGGTCAAGGTCACAGTGACCGAAAATAAATTGAAAACTTCAGACAAATATGGTTTCTGGACAGTAACTTACTCGAAATGTTTAAAACTGAAACTAGTTCTTGACAATTATAAATATGCCACATCATTCCTAACTTTACAATATATCCCATGCAATAAAAGTAGAAGTGTTGCAACTTGTGTGCATGGTCTTCCTATTTTAGTCCACTCTTAATAATTACTTGTGACTAAGCAGACCAGGGCTGTGTTTGTCTTCCGGTCAGGTTTTACAGAATTTGCAAATTAAAAAAAAATTGAGTTAGACAATTCGTAACATTTCATTTCTACAACCTTTAATACCCCCCCCCCCCCCCAACAAGCACTTTCATTGGTTTAACGACCAACAACTTGTATTATCGATCGTTATTTCGAATTAACGATCGTTAATTTGAATTAACGGTCGTTAATTTGAATTAACGGTTGTTAATTTGAATTAACGGTCGTTAATTCGAACTAACGACAATAAAGTTAATTTATCAAATTGAAAAACTAGGATTAACGGTCGATAAAGTTAGTTTATCTCCGTTAAAGTAGGTTTATCTAATTAATGTGATTCGCGCGTGCCAAAGATAGTGTCAAAACCGTGCAATTCAATTGATTGCAAGAGTTATGTTTCTTTGCCTGAACAACAAATACTTGTTCCGTTCATTTCAATAACAGGACTTAACTCTTAGTGAGTTAAGTCGGATTATACAGCGTAGTGCCATAATTGAGTCAACTTTCACGTTTTGTGCTTTTCATTGAAAAATATCTTTGGTTTGAACAATCATTCTAAACTTATTTTTGCTACAACTTTTTTGAAATCGAAAATAATTACTACAAAACACCATAAACTGCAGTGCAGTGTTGTTAATGGTATAAAAGTTATTGTATAAATTATGAATTAATCTTGATAAGTTTATGAAAATGATTTAGAAAAGTGGTTGTCTCCAATGAATTATATAGTCAAATAGATAAAAGTTGACTCATTTATGACACCATACTGTAGATCTACAATATTCAAAGTTAATTCCGTGGACGTACTTTTCATCATCGGCGAAGTTTTTCTTATATCGTTTTCGTAATAAAACATGAATGACTTTATCAGACTTATCTTATTTAATCCCCATCTCTCTCTCTCTCTCTCTCTCTCTCTCTCTCTCTCTCTCTCTCTCAGTAGGAGATCGTTCGGAAACGTCACAATTTCCATCCGTCCGTCTTCCTAAGGAAATAAATCGTCTACCAAAACGCCTGCTTGGTGAGCACTGATAGATCCTTCCACTTTTGGAGTAATGTGCCGTATTTAAACTCAAGCCTTAACTAGCTTTTTTTTTTTCTTCCTCCCAATTTTGATTGTCGCATGAAATCATACAATACTCAAAATACTCTAACGTCATGCTGGGTCAAAAGGTCATAGGGGAAAAAATCTTACATCCGGGTCCTTTGTCAATGTGAAACGGCGAACGACGACGGCTGCTCACCAACATTTTACTGGTGAGACATAGTTTGTTTAAGCATGTAAGATGATAAAGATATAACATTCGTAAAAAATACAATTTAAAGTTACCACTAAGAGTTGCAGATTAGAATGTTTCTTTCACATTTGTTTAACTTGAGCTGGTGAAGTATAGGTTGTTTATGTCTGCTCGCGCTCGCTACTTTCACTTGCGATGTTTTCTATCGAATTAAATAGCTCTCTAAAATTAACCCAGTGAAGTAGTACACTGCATAGAGAAGTGATAACAGTTCAATAATTTTATTGACAATGTGTCTTTTTTGTTTTAAAATGACAAAGTCGTTTGATTTTTTAGATTTATCAGCTTACCCCCCCCCCCTTTTCTCTCTCTCTTATGTGGTATGCAGTACTGAGTAGTAATTAAGTTTGAATCTATGAATTAAGTCACCCCTCACACAATTAAGGATTTTGAAGTTTGGATTGAAGTAAGTTTTAAGAGTTTTGTTTTTTAAGTGTCTATCAGCATGACTGTCGTGCCAATAATTATAATTAGAGCTCCTATCCGGCCGCACGATATTCTTTTCCCAATTATAAATTTCTTCTACTTGCCCGTGAGACAGAGTTAGATATATATTTAATTTGTATGATTTTAAATCTTATAAGCTTCTGACAATTTAAAAAATATCAAACGAGATGTCTACACAATTATTTAATTTATCTCTAACTTTGACAAATAACCAGTTCAAAGTTCACTTCTCTATGTAATAACATATGTAGGCCTATGTATTAAAGCTAGACACTTTGTTGCAAATAATAAGGATACTAATTATAAACCAGCAATTTAGGTGGTGGGTCACCACCCAATACCCAACTGTTAGTCAATCCATTTTCAGCAGTCTGATTTAAACCACCGCCTTCTCTTTACGAGTGTAAAGAGAAAGGGGTGTATAAGACGAGTGTAAGGAAAAGGAGGGGGGGGGGGTTAATAGACGATTCTAAGAAAGGAGGGTTTGTATTATTGTAAGGAGATGGGGGTGTATTTGACGAGTGTAAGGAGAGAAGGGGGTTGGTTGGAAAAGCCCTGAATTATTCCTGACTTTCACTAACTATGTAGACTACAAGTGTTTTTCAAAATTTGTCGTCGGTGGTCGTGCATATAATCTCGCCCCCTTTTTTTTGTGAAATTTTCTTTTAAAAAATATTATTTGTATAGATCGTAGTAGTTGTCAATATTTATATTTTGTAATCCCCACCCCCCACCCACCCCCCCCCCCCCCACCCACCCCCCTCCCTTGAAGAGGGATGCTACGATGTGCCTGGATAATACTGCCGTGATTTGTTGTAATGCATTATATATAAATCTATTCTCTTTGTTAAATTACCATTAATAATAATTAAATACCCCCTCCCCCTAAAAACATCACAATACAATGGGTCCAGTAGTCGGTAGAGGGGTATTATCGAAATTTACATTTTAGTGCAATTCAGAATTAAGATTTTTAAGTGTAAAAATTATTGTTTTATTATGAAATCGAATCTTCAAACATGGGTATGAAAAGCAACATTAGTGCCAATAAATAGTTTCTCTTAGAAATTCTAGAAAGGAACTTTTCCATAGAAGATATGCTAAAGTAAACTTTTGGTCCTCTTTACCTATTATGTAAACAAATTGTATCATAATATAGGGATAAATCATTATAAACTTTGGGGAAAAAAGCAATACATCGTTGATTTGTCAAAAGGCTGCATCCATGATTACGTCGTTTTTCCCCCTATGACCTTTGACACGCATATATAATTAGGTAATTAAATATGGTGGCACCGAGTGTGCATCTATTAAAGGTTTTATTTCGTTGAGTTTTGCGCGGTACTTAGAGTCATTTTCACACCTTCATGCACTGAAGAGTTACAATTCGAGAGTTTCAACGTGCAGAGAAATTACGGAGCCTACGATACGTTTTGTAAAACGGCCTTTCGATATACCGTAAGTTCGATTTACGACATTTTGTAAAACGTTGCCCTGCCTGTATCTAAAACATGGAGTGGTCTATAGAATATAATGGTGTGTTATATGTCTATATCCTGGCTATCGGTATTGTTGAACCTATTCTGTATAACATATGGTGGTGAGCGGTTTATATATAGATGTGATTTGATATAACTTTCACTTTGTAACTATAATTATGAATTGAAAATTACACCCCTGCAAATTTTTATTACACAATTATTCTTCATCCTTTTTTTTTCCTTCTTTTTTTTTTAATTGAATAATATTTTTGCTATGGTTTAAGCAAATATTCACTCATTGCACAATTTCAGGTGCCTGCCGTTTCAAATAAGTACATTATAATAAGACATTGTCTTTCTGTAAACAAACTATTCAATGTTGAACGGGCTTAATATGTGTGCAGTAATAGAATTTGTATGCCTGCTCCCCCCTTTTAAAGAAGATGGGCATATTGCTTTGCACCCGTCATTTGGTAGACCCCATGTTGTGCACTGAATACCTTGAGAACCATTCACTAAATTGTAATGATATTTCATGTGTAGTTGGTTATGAGTAGAAAATGACCCCTATTGATTTTCAGGTCAAAGGGTCAAGGGTGAATCCACTCTGGACATAAGAAGTTACTGTCTGCTCAATATCTTGAGAACCCTTTCCTTAACAGACATCAAACTTGGTACACTGGTACACCCTAAGGAGTAGATGACCCCTATTGATTTTTAGGTCACATGGTCTAAGGTCAAGGGTCAAACCGGACATAGGCAAATAATGTCCATGCAATATCTTGAGAACCCTTTGCAAGATAGACATCAAACTTAGTACAGGTGCACCATAAGGACTAGATGACCCCTATTGATTTTGTGGTCAAAGGTCAAATTGGACATACTGCAGGAAAATACTGTCTGTATCATATCTTGAAAACCCTTTGCTAGATAGACATTAAACTTGGTACACTGGTTCACCAAAGGAGTAGATGACTGGTATTGATTATAAAGTCAAAGGTCATGGGTCAAACTGGGCATAGCAATATACTGTCTGTTCAGTATTTTGAGAACCATTTGTTTAAGACAGACATTGAATGGTACACTGGTGCATCCTAAGGAGTAGATGACCCCTATTGATTTTAAGGTCACATGGTCATAGGCCGAGGGTCAATCCACTCTGGGGGTAAAAAGATATTGTTTGCTCAATATCTTGATTTGTTTTAGCACCACTATCAATTAAATGATGCATGTGTATAATCTGGCTTCTCAATTTTGCACTATGGGGAGCATACAGTACTCCCTCGATATATCTCTTCCACCCCCTTATAATGCCACCTCCGCTTATTGCCTGAAAATCCTAAAGACCAGATTTCTCCCCATGTTAACACCCCTGTTATAATGTCAACCCTGCATAATGCCATAGGCCACTCATGATTTTCACAAAAGGTCTAATTTTATAGTTTACCCTGGATAGTAATGCCAATCACATGACACCCATCTGTAATCACACCTGTAGTTTGAGAGCAGTGTGGTGAAGTGTGCTATTCTAAACAAGGTATTCAGGAGGAGATGGGACAGGAATTACTTAGTTTTAGGGAGGAGATGGGACAGGAATTACTTAGTTTTAGGGAGGAGATGGGGCAGGAATTACTTAGTTTTAGGGAGGAGATAGGGCAGGAACTACTTAGTTTTAGGGAGGAGATAGGGCAGGAATTACTTAGTTTTAGGGAGGAGATGGGACAGGAATTACTTAGTTTTAGGGAGGAGACGGGGTTCAGGAATTACTTAGTTTTAGGGAGGAGATGGGGAAGGGATTACTTAGTTTTAGGGAGGAGATAGGGTTTAGGAATTACTTAGTTTGAGGGAGGAGATGGGACAGGAATTACTTAGTTTTAGGGAGGAGATGGGGTTCAGGAATTACTTAGTTTTAGGGATGAGATGGGGCAGGGATTACTTAGTTTTAGGAAGGAGATGGGGGCAGAAATTACTTAGTTTTACGGAGGAGATGGGACAGGAATTACTTAGTTTTAGGGAGGAGATGGGGCAGAAATGTTTACAAAGGAGATGGGACAGGGATTACTTAGTTTTAGGAGGAGATGGAGGCAGGAATTATTTAGTTAGTCTTAAGGAGGAGATGGGGGCACAAGTTATTTAGTTAGTCTTAAGGAGGAGATGGGGTAGGTATTACTTAGTTTTATGGAGATGGGACCGGAATTACTTAGTTTTAGGGAGGAGATGGGGGAAGAAATAACTTAGTTTAATGGAGGAGATGGGGCAGGAATTATTTAGTTAGGCTAAAGGAGGAGATGGGGCAGGAATTATTTAGTTAGGCTTAGGGAGGAGATGGGGGCAGGAATTATTTAGTTAGTCTTAAGGAGGAGATGAGACAGGGATTATTTAGTTTTAGGGAGGAGATGGGGGTAGGAATTACTTAGTTTTAGGGAGGAGATGGGACAGGAATTACTTAGTTTTAGGGAGGAGATGGGGCAGGAATTACTTAGTTTTAGGGAAGAGATGGGACAGGAATTACTTAAGCTGATAACAGGAGAGGGAAATAACTGAAATACAGAGCTTTCAATCTGAATCTCTATTATAAATGTATAAATAATCGAAAGCCTCTATGGTCCTCTAAGAGAATTTTAAATGCATTCACTTTTTAATCTCCTACCAGCGGAGCCAGAGGTAACTTTAGCTTTGCACTTTGTCTGTTCATCCGTCAGTCCTGGAAATCAGTTTTCTGCACTTTTTTCCATCATGCTTGCAGATATTCATTTTATATTTAGTACATTACTCTATCATGACAAATTACAGATTGAGTTCAAATTTTGTTCTGGTGCATTTATAGTTTGTTGAGCGAGGGCCCTTTGACTTCGAAGATTAATGCAAATTCTCTGTGTTCCTCTGATTTCTTTGTCATTCTTGCAGATATTCATTCAATTGATATTTGGTACATTGCTTTACCATGAAAAGTTACAGACCAATGTATGAATTTTGTTCCGGTTCATTTAGTTCTTGGACATTGGAAATATGGATTTGAATTCGTCATATCGCTTTTATTTTATAGGACCTGGTTATTGTGCATAAGCGACATATAATTATTAGTCCCCTAATTGTTTATAAAACTTAATTAAAGGGACTAAAGTTTTTTCCTAAAATTTTCTGTCCATCCCTATGTCTGTTAGTCAGTCTGTCCCATATTGGTTTTCCAGACTTTTTTCTGTTATGCAAGCAAGGATTCCTTTGAAAATTGCAGTGTATAATTTCAGAGAGGCAAATTACAGCTGAAGTTTAAATTTCATAACGTTTGATTGATAGTTGTGAAAGAGATATTGTCACATTTTTTATATTCATCGGGATTGTATTCAGATATAAAGGCTGTAAAAGAAGGACATCTGAATAGAGGCATTTGAAGTTGTCTCTCAATGAAACTCGGTCACTGGTAGTGGAAATAATCATGCACTTTATTAATTCAACATTGCAAACTCATTAATCACAAAAGGAACATATCGTTGATTCATAGTTTGATTTGTGTCCTGTCGAGAATATTTCACTTATGTCGAGACGTCACCAGCTGTAGGTGAAGTACCACAAACTTAGACCTAGTATGCTTATAGCGCCCAGGGCCATAGCAGTATAATTGTTCTTTAACATATCAGTGCCTGCAGAGACACAGGACCTAGCTTCGTTTTTAAAGTCATATCTGAAAGACGCATGATTCTCACTTCTAAATGCCGAGTGTTTGTCAAAGGAGCATGCCAATCAATACAGTACCTGTGTTTACATCTCAAGTTTGATGCGGCCGTAAGCGGGGCTTGAATTTATGACCTCCCGGTTACATTGAGCAAACGCTTAACCACTGAGCAGCATATCATTGAAAATATAAGATAGAAATCTGTTAATTAATCCATTATCAGGTATTGGACTTAAAGAATGCTTGTTTGTTTATGATACAGAGTCCGATTCAGAATTAATTCAAAGGTCAGGTACTCAGGGAAGCTGCTCGTAATGATGAATATTGATGTCGTATACAAAAATTTAAAGAAGCACAATCAAAATTGTACACAGTGACTGTACTACATAATAAAAAAAAAGAAGAGGAACAGGGGATTTTTATATCCTGTGTATAAGGAAGCTGAAAACTTATCAGAGAACATTAAGTGCCGCCACTGCTTAGTAGAAACTCAACATTTTTCCATGAAAAAAATGAATACATATAATTGTTTGAGGATCAGACCGCCACCATGTGCAAAAATATCCGTATTATAAGAAGTAGCCCCAGTAGTTACGTTTTGTGGTGTTGGACTCTTTTTTAAGCAAGTTACATTCTAGTTTACTGTATATAAGCGCAATCTTTAGGGAGACACAAATTCAGCGATTTCCCCCATAAAAATGGGTGTGGTCGATATTAAGAGAGAACTAATATTAGCGATTTATAATTCCAAGATAGATACCGATTACCTACAATATGGAATGAAATTTTAGCAATATTCAATTTGAAATTAGCAATCTCAACACCCTTGCTAATATAATTATGACAAAAATTATATCCTGAGCACTAAGAATTCTGCTTATATGGTATTTTTAAAATATGGTGGTTTGCATCTGTTCTAATCTGAATTGACTTAATGATCATTATATTGGGTGCCTGTAACAGGAAGCAAGTGTCAGTCAAACTAAAGACTTCTCCCCCTCCCCACCCCCTCCCCTTCCTCCTGCTTTAACCAAAGAGTCCATCTAAAAGTGAGGTACCAATTAATTGGTTTAAACCAAAACATAAATAGATGTTACATGTTTTATATATACATAAATATACGTAAAAGAGACCGGGGAACTTTATTGAAATTTGAAAAAATGAACTGAATCATTTAAAGACCCCCCCTCAATGTTATGCATGGCTATGGATAAACTATATATATGTCACACAAAACAATATGTGATGCATGTTGTAAAAAGAAAGGGGAAAATATAATGTAATAGTTTCTCAGTGATTGAACACTGTGGACGACATACCATATAGGATTTATATGGTTTGTTCTGTATCAGTCAATAAACACTGCTAAATTTAGAGTTTTAGCAACATATCTAATCTTCTATATTTTTTAGATGACAGAACAATATTTAATTGATACACACATTTCCTATTGCAGTGTATGCATTTATAATTGTCCTTAAAGTATATCAATGCTTTATTGGAGATTTTTTTGTAAGTATATACAAATTCAGTTCGAAAATTTCAAACTTTAAATCTGATAAATTTTCCTTTTAACTTACATGTAGCATTCAGACTCATCGTATGAGTCAGATTCAGACTTTGATGCTGATTCTGATGAAAGTTATGAGAAAATGCGGGATAAATTATCTCCCCCTGCTATTCCAAATCGAGGCTATCGACAAGTAAGTGTGTGTTGTTCGAATGACCATTCTAGTGGTTTATTACTGACCCACAATTCTTCGAAGTGGTGGCAGCTAGTTTTTTTCCTAACCTTATTTTATAAGACTAAATACTCTTTACAAATATATTATGACCTGCGTATATGTTTAATAGTTTGCTTATAATGGAGCATTAATAATTTGTATACTCTCGTCTTTTAGTTTGCATCATGGCATTTATATGTACGGTTCTAAGTGAATACTATTTAATAATATAGCATGTGCCTAACGTATACTGTAGTAGTTATTAGAATATTTAACACTGCTTTGGTTTTGTAAACAAACTACTGCATAATTTCCCCAATATATATTGTAGGTCATACATATTTGGAAGCTCTATATAATTCTTTTAAAAAAAATCCATGTGTCTTTCATCACATTAAAATTTCTGTATTATACTGTTAAGTCAAGCAATCAGATAACAGTATTGCTGTCTTTGAAAGGTAGGGAAAATCCAATTTTCTTTAGAAATTATGTGCCTTAACTCTGTGCAGTATGAGAAATAAAACAACAAGCAATATTCTTATAGATTTTTAAGATTGTTGGATTAAACATTCAGAGGAGAAAATACAATTTAAACCTGTAGCAAAATTTCACACGATTAGCTATACATTAAAATAATAATTATATCTTTTATGAAATCATACACACATCTCAGAAATTAATTCAAAATTATCCCTTTCAAACTTAATCTATATAGGCCAAAAGTTATTTCCCTTCGGATATGGCATGCAGAGCTTGTTGCTGTGCCCACCATCATTTTTTTCCGACATGCTTTAAATTTTCTGTTTTTGTATGCAAAGTTGGTTATTTTTACATGCAAAATTTATGCCCCCCCCCCTTCTTTTTGAAAATAGTAGTGAATTGTAGTAGAAATTTAAGATTTAACTGATGAATTGAATGGAATCACCCTTCTCTTGGCATTTAGAGCTCTGATTTTTTGTTTAATTTTGCTTGTCAAGAATTTTCAAACAATTGTAAAATTGTAAACATTTTCCCCACCCCGTTTGAAAAATGATGCTACATGTCTGTTCTAGTATATTTATATTATCACATATGCTCTCATCAAGCTTTCATTCTAGGTGTCTGGTTTTTTTTCTTTTCTTTTTTTTTTAGCATTGAATGCATAGTTTTGAATTGTGGAAAATTTCAAGTTAAAATACCACCTGAATAACATTACTTCTGAAATTATCAATATTATAATTCTGTACATATATATTGTAAATAATGTCCACAAACAATTAGGAAAAAAATTCAATGATTCTGATTTCTTGCATATTATACGACAAAACAAAAATCCCATTATAGTAAAAAAAAGTTACCAAGCAAATGTTTGTTTCTAATAATGATTATTTGTTGATCGAATGTTTAAACTAATATACCATGATTTGGTCACAATACCTACTCCCCAAAAATAGAAATTCTTATAGAGTGTAGGAAAATATCAAAGACAACCATTTTTGGTGAGAAAAGGAAGCATGCCACCTTTATAATACTGCATGATTACTGTGATACCTTTGAAATAATCATAATTACAAATAATGTTCAGTGTGTACAATTGAACTGTGCATAATGAAATGTAAAAATTTATGTTGCAGATGTCTATCATTTATGGGTGATTTTTTATTAACTTTTCTTTAATTTGATCTGTGTTGATTCATTAATGGTAAAAGAACTGTGCAACAGTTTAGTGGATTAGTGTAGGGTTTTAGGTCGCTATTGCAATTGGTTGTCGTCCGTCGTGCGTTAATTTAACAATTGAACATTTTCAACTTCTTGATAACTACTATTCCAATTCTTTTCAAATCTGGTATGAAGCATCTTTGGGACAAGGGAGACATAAATTGTAAATTTCAGGACTCCTGCATTCCTGCGGCCCTAGGGGCGGGGTAAAAACTGCTCAAAATTGACCAAGTTTCAAAAATCTTCTTTTCTACAATTGCACATGTGTAAGAAAAACTAAATGCATACTAGTGATGTAGAGTAGAAAAGCCTCTACCAAAATTGTCAATTTTAATATCCCCGGGGTAGGGGTTCTGACCCCAGGGTGGGGCCAAACTTGGTATATAGTGTTTATGTTTAAAACACTTAAATAACATCTTCTTTAGTGCTATTGATACTAGGTTGAAACTAAATGGATATTTAAAAAGAGCAGGTAGTCCTTTACCAAAATTGTAAATTTGATGATCCCTGGGGTAGGGGTTCTGACTCCAGGTGGGGCCAAACTTAGTATATATAGTATTTATATGTAAGTTTGCTGATACTGTATAAAATCTGAATGCATACTTAGAAATAGCCGAAAAGAATGTATGTTATGATGTACAAAAAATGGTGAGTTTTACAACCCAGGGTTTTGACTCTAGGATGGGTCCAAATAAATCACATTAATACATGTATAGCCTTTCATCAGTGTATGCACTTTCGAGGACAGTCTTAAGTTTTAAGAACACATCTTGTTTTATACTGTTGCTGAACATTAGAATTTAGCTTAGATATTCAAAACAGGAAATTTTTTCTAGATTTCATAGCCCTTTTGGAGTAGTGATACTTTTTCACTAATATTC
>NC_079172.1:38900394-39015394 GCF_947568905.1 Ostrea edulis | reverse complement strand
TTTCAGCCTGATGACCAGGAAGTATATGACGATGGAGAGGCAGGCGACATTTATGACGAGGAAGTGGGTATCGGTCCGGAAGATGTATATGATGATGGGGAGATAGGGCAGGAGGTGTACAATGAGTTGGAGGAGGATATGCCGCCCCCAATTCCAGCTGCCCCAAGGGTAAGCCTATAGTGAAAGAGATCAATCTCATAACTCCCATAAGGAACCCATCAAAATAAAGAGCTGGGCAAATTCGTAGTCCACATAGTTATCATGTGCTTTGATTTATTGCTTTAATGCAAATCACTGAGATTTTTTTCCAGAGAAATCTACCACCCCCACCCCCTCAGACAGGAAGACCACTGCCACCTCCTGTGCAGGACGATGTCTATGAGGTGGAGCCTGAGCCTGATCCAATTCGCCCACAGGTAATTTACGTCTGTTAATTTACAAAAGTTTCCCTGTAAATGTGACGCAACACCTTAGATCTTAGATAATAACAATAGCTTTCGGAAACCACAACCTCCGTCTTCCTGATGTCTGGCGTCATGATTTACGACTGTTCTCATCCGCAGATCACTCTCGGGTCAGGATTTCTTGAAAGAAACTTACAAGTCAAAACTTATACTTAAATCTGAGATTGTACTCAAATTTTGACTGCCTAAACATAACAAAAATCAAACTTAATTAAGTTTGAGATTATTTTGAGAAGTTCAGGCCGTCAGAGCTTGGTTCTTGCCAGTTAACAAGCCTTTGTTTTTTGTTATAAATTGTATAAATTCTAAGCAGTATTTTTTTCATGTACCTTTGATGCCCGCATGTAAAAGCATAATACTCATACATGTAAACACATATACACATGCATATACACACATATAAATGCATTAAACTCACAGTCATGGGAATTTTTAAAAAAAATATTTCATCTGTTATACAAAGTGATGCACATGATCGTATGTGAAAACAAGTGAATTGTAAATTGCTGCATAATACTAGTATTTCATTGGCATGATTTATAACTCTAATTAATGCATCACAATTAAGAACATTATCTAAATTATCCATTCTGTCACTTTTCTGTAAATATTATACAATACACAGCTGACTATATATTGGCATGTTCTTTTAAATATCATTATTGTGGTAGATTATTGTTACCATGATTTCATCACTTGAAATGCTTGTAGTAGACTTTATATCAAAACCATAAACAGCTGACATTATATTTGAAATAAAGCACATCAGATCTGCATGTATACATCAAAGTTTGAATGTCCACTGCAAGGTAGACATTTAAGTTTTGACACGATGTCTTTCAGAACACTGTCCTGGTATCATATTACTGTTAGATTCATATTGTGTTTTGTCTTTGTTTGTATGGTCATGCATGAATGAAACTCTTCCAGACTACCCCTGAGGAATCAGGGGAGAGTATCTACGAAATGGAACCAGTGGTCTCTGACCAACCATCCAAACCACCCCCTCAGGTACAAGGGTAGATATAGTTATAGGACTGCCAGCTTGTTGGTGATGGCCTTCTCACTTTTGCTTTTATTTTTCGTGGGCGGATCCAATATAGGGTTAGAGTGGTGTAATCCAATAAAACTGTTTCATATGTATATTTATATAGTAACTTGTTCAATTTTGATTATGATTTTTTATGTAGTTTTCTGTTTTGAAATATGATTGTGATTTTCTATTTAGTTTTCTTTTTTTTATCATGATTGTGATTTTTTTAGTTTCCTAGTTTTAGAATATGATTTTTTTTTATTTTTGGTTATGATTATGGGTTTTTTAGTTTTCTATTTTTGAAATTTGATTATGATTTTTTTATTTTTGGTTATGATTATGGTTTTTTTTTTAGTTTTCTATTTTTGAAATATGATTATAATTTTTTTAGTTTTCTATTTTTGGTTATGATTATGTGGTGTTTTTTTAGTTTTCTATTTTACCTTTTTATTATGATTATGATTTTTTTAGTTTTCTATTTTCGGTTATGATTATGGTTTTTTTTTCTAGTTTTCTATTTTTGGTTTTAAATTTAACAGTATACCTGTAATGTAGGACACCTACTCAAAGAAAAAAGTTTGGATCCGCCCCTGAAACAAATGTGCTGTATAAATATTCTAGATCTGGCTGTTGATTCCTTCATTTGTCTCACCCACTTGGGTTCTGATGTAGTAGGGATGCCGTTTTTTTGGCATTAAGGTTGACATTTAAAAGTATGAGATCTGAAACATGGAGACAGATGGTTATCTTATACAGTACAATATCGTTTTGCATCTAACAAACGTTAACCAATGTTTTCTTTGCAGTTCTAGCTTTACTTTCTGCTAACATTTTATAAAATAGGGGTTGGGGGGAGGTGTATTAAATCAGTTAGAATTTTTTCACTATGGATTTAATTTTTCAAACACAATGGGTTTTTTTTCTCTTTGTTTTGGAGCATTATTGAATCATCGTTACCGCACCATTGACCTAAATGCAAGCTGAAAGTAGGATTGTAGCACAACAGTGAACAAAATTGTCTTTGATGTGATTCTGTAATCTGTGCAAAGCAGTATTATATTATTTCTAATTCTGTAAATGTTAAGTATATAGCAAAAAATACAAGTATTTAATGTGATAAAAGTTTTCTTGAAAAATTTAGTTCACTTCTGGCCACATACACTTGATAAATGATCTAAACTCCACCAGTTCTATTCATTTTTATAAAAAATAAAAAAAATTAGTGTTCAAAGATTTATATGACTCTTATTCAGTATTCATCACAATTTATAATTAAAACAGACTCATGCAGTCTGAAGGTTTTTGTTCCAACAGAAGAACAGGAAAATTGTGAGAGCTCATTGTCTTAGTTTTATGTTAATTAAGATCTTATTGGTACAATGTATATAATACTGAAATAAAATGAATAAATTAATTTTCCACAACGAGGTAGAGCAATTTAATTTAAAGATGAAATTGGCAAATAGATCCAAGTAATTCCTTGATAGCATCTAGAAAATAATTCTTGATTTTAAAAGAATTAAAAATAAATAGTGAAAATGGATCAAACAAATATTTAGGACTCCGAGGTAAAATATGATGTTTTGTTTACACACTTTAATGACTCTCTCTATTTTCCAGCTTCCAAACAGGCCTGCAGTGGCCCCTCCCCCTCAAGAAACATACGAAATTCAGGATGATGAGGTAAGATGCTTTCATTTAATATGATTATACACTAGTCTAATGGGTTGAGCATAATTCTGTATACATCTGTCTTATTTTTACTGCAGTTAAATTTTTGCAGTGAAAATAATCTAATTATGTATTATATCATTATACTATCATGTAAAATACTCGAATCTGATCGGTCGAGAAGCATTTGAAGAAAACATTGTTACCCTCAGAGAACAGAAAGCACACACTCCAGGGTGATAACTGTATCTAGCATCGGGTAACAGTACTTGACAACGGGTGATATTATAAAAAATTATCACATATATCAAATTTATGCGGATATGGTTCGCCGTAGATTGTTAGACAACGTTGTTTGAGCGTTTGTAATAAACACGAATACTCGCATCGATATACGAAATCTCTCTTAACACCCCCCTCACAAACACTTAGAAATGCTCACTCTCCCAAGCCATATAACCCATGGAAAACATCAACACGGTTTAAAACTATGATTATTTTTAGCTTGTAGTGCAGATTCACTTGAAAATTCTACTACTTTTTCATAATTTTCTACCATAACTTCCCTCTTCTAATCTTTTAAGTCTTGTAGTTGGCAGTTGGATTTAAGGTTCAACTCTGCTAGAATATTATTTAAATGCTGCTCCATAATATCAGCATCGATCAGCATATAGATATAAATATTTTAAAATGTGATCAATTGATTTTCAGACCCCCACCCTCTCTCTCTCTTTCTTACATCATCAAAATGACCACCAAAATCACGTCAAATTTCGGAATAAAACTTTTAATGTTTAGGAAACTCCAGTCTGATCTTTTCCTGCATGATAAATTGAAATTTCACTTAATGGGGTATCCATGCCCAACGCTTGAATTTTTGATGTTGTACAATATCAATGAAATTTCTTATGATGTGGGTAGTTGAAGATAAGGTATAAATCTATGAACTCATCATTTTCAAATGGCTGCCAAAAACATGTCCAGTTTCTGAATAAATCTTTAAGGTATTGGGGAACCCCTGTTCAGGGACTCAATCATTACAGTGATATCAGGATGAATATATATATGTGTGTGTGTTGTGTTCCCAATTCAGTGACAAGAAATATTAACCAATGCAATTTTTTTTTTGCAGCAAGAAAACTACGACGAATTTGATGTTGCAGATCAACAGGTTCTTTTCATGAATCATTTTGATTAATTAAGTGATCAAATTTAGTTTTAAAAATTCTGATATAATTTTAAATTATGATAATCTAGTGAATAAGTTTGAATGATGATTGGTGATAAAATGTTTCATCTAAGTTATCGATAAATTGAATGATTGAGGAAGATGGATAATATATCATTTATTATATGATTGAAAAATTCAGAGATTTTTGGAGGTGAATATATATATCGTTCCTTTAGATTTCTCCAACATTGCACCAAAATTAAATTGGGAATTTCCATTTCATATGATTGATTATATTATTTTTTGGTTGTTATTATACAGCGAATTACTAAAGACCATCACTATTTTCTTTCAATAGACTTTACAATTTGGTCAGCCAAGTATCACATTTGGTCTGAATTTAGGTCACAAATTTTATACTCAGGTGTGACAATGAATCAACAACTTTTTTCTCATAGATAAAATAACTTAACACTCCAGTTTTACTGATCAGGAAAAGAATTTCTCTCATTGTATATGTCAATAATTTCTTTGTTTCTACAGAAATTTCTTATTCATTTCTACAATACATGTGTAGCGGTCAGCCGGGTTCGATCGCCGGTGGCCAGATAGCTCAGTTGGTAGAGCACCTGACTTGAGATTCAGGGGGCCTGGGTTCGAATCCCGGTTTGGTCCATTGCATTTTCTCCCTTTCCTGTTACATTTGGTACCGTGACCAGCCCCTGGAACTGACAGGTGAAAATGCCTGCCAGGGGATAAAGATCCTGGGTTGATGTCTTCAGGTGTGAAGACATTTAAGGAGGGAGGAATGTAGCGGTCAGCCGGGTTCGATTGCTGGTGGCCAGATAGCTTAGTTGGTAGAGCACCTGACTAGAGATTCAGGGGGCCCGGGTTCGAATCCCGGTCTGGTCCGTTGCATTTTCTCCCTTCCTGTTACACATGTGTCTCCCCATCTTATTTTTTCATGGATAAGTATTGTAAAATTCCCAAATACACTGCAAGGTAGATGTGGACTAACCAACCTTAAAAACTATAATTAGAATAACTTAACACAGAAGACTGAACCTGAATGGTTTATCTAGAATAACAAGAATTCTATTGGTCAGAAACAGTAACAATAGAACAGTATTCTGGAAGTTTTCTTTGTGTTATTTGAATTGACTGACCTCAAAAATGGATTGACAAACAGATGAATGGTAAATGTGGACAATTTGTATGATGTCTACTGAAAATTTTGTTGAGAGAAATTGATGAAAGTTTAGTAAAGTTCAATTTAATAAATAATTAAAGAAAATGTATGAGAGAGAGAGAGTACACCTACAAATATTTTAATTATATCAAAAGTATTTTTGAGAGAAAAATATAATCAGATTGAAATTTTTTTTAGGGAAACAGCTGCAAGACACTGAAATCAACTTAGATTTACCTGTAAAAGCAATCTATATGGTTGAGTAACTTTGTTACCTAAATTCAGACCAAATGTGTTACTTGTAATGGCTCACCAAATTGTAAAGTCTATTGATCAATCCAACAGACAATTGAAAACTCTACAGGTCTTTTGTAATACATTGTGAAATTAAAAAAATCTCAAATTTATCTATACCTGCATGCTTTTGACTAAGTCTTGCACTATAATTGTAAAGAAAAAGTTACTTCTATCATGAACTGGAGTAACAATTATCGTTGAATTTCCTAAAGATGACCGATCAGGTATAATTTTGTAAGTTCTAGTAGCCAGTTTCTATATTTTAAATTATTTTGTCACATGATAATCAAAATTCCCATCTCTAGTCTTGCATGGTACATGTACAGTCAAACCTGTATTAAGAGACCTTCCAACGGAGAATGGAAAAAAGGTCACATATGACAGGTGGTCTCTTAATACAGGTTGCCTATTTTCCGCAGTTAATGGATAAAATATCGTAGATAATTTGTACAATGGAGAAAATGACTACATGCATTTGGAATTTATCATTAAGAATATCAAGTACGGTTTTAATAGTTGTAAAATAAAATTAATAATACACTGTAGTTAAAAATCTAGAATATGATGTGCTGTATCATAATTTTTATTCATCAAAAATTACATTTAATCTATTTAAGAATGATAAACTTTGCATGCATTTCATATTACACATTTACATGAGATTTAAAAATTATTTATGAACTGCATGTAAATTTTCTAAAACTTATAAACACTTTGTTGTAAAGGGTATTTATGTATAGCCTACTTGTACAGTGTAACTGAAAAATGCAATGCTTGTGGTAAGAAAGCAAATGGTGAAGTGTTACGTCTCCTTTTGTACAATACATGCTGGAAAAATGTTCCGGTCATTATTCTGGAAACCTCAAGTATCTCATGCAGGAAAAACTGCCAATACTCCGTTTAAAATTTCAGTCCTAAGCACAATATTTACCTGATTTATATCACAATGGAGCAAATTTTTACTCTGTTGAACATAATGGTATAACAAGTGGTAGATTTTCATTTCCGATCTAGCCTACCCGGCACTTCTTAAAGTTTGTCGAAATTCACACCTTCATATACACCGGCCTTGATTTCCTGATCCTTGATTTTGTTAAATAAACATCAACTCGGGTTTTATTAATTAACCACACACGACACTGCATGTTGACAGCTTAGGTATAATAATTTATTCAGAGGGCCAACTAAACAAGATCATCGCCAAACTGTGCGTACCAAAACGAAAGTGTTAGGGGCGATAATTCCCAGAATAGTCGTGCATTTGAAAACGAAAGTGTTAGGGGCGATAATTCCCAGAAGAGTCGACTCAACCGAAATCGAAAGTAGTAATCACGTTGTAATCGAAAAATGTACAGTCGTTAAATAGAGGTAAAATTTCGTGAAAATACGCGAAAAGGTTGTAAAAATCATGGTCGTTGGTCGCGTCAGACAGGTGGTCATTTAATACAGGTACAATATATAGAGTAACGTCTTGGGGGGAACTTTTTATGGTCACATACGACAGTGAGTCGCTTAATACAGTGGGTCGCTATGGCAGTTTTGACTGTATCTATATTTTTCCTAAACATTAACAACCAACCACTATAGGTATCGTTTTATACACTCTAGAATCAAAATTTGATGTTTTAAATTATTCAATCATATGATGAAACAAGGTTCGAATCCCAGCCACGACAGACCTAAGTCGATAAAAAACAAGTAGTGACAGTTCCATCGCCAAACGCTCGGCATCAGGTGTGAATGTCACGGGTCCTCGGAGATGACCTTAAAAACGGATGTCCCGTGTCACAGTAGGTGTGGCACACTAAAGAACCCTCACTGCTCAATGGCCGAAAGCGCGGAGCATAGGCCTAAATTTGAAGCCCTTCACTGGTCTTAGTGACGTCTCCATATGAGTGAAAAATTCTCGAGCGAGACGTTAAGCAAGATACAATCAATCAATCAATATTCTATCAAACTTCCTTATCATGGAAAGATAACAACGTTTTTGCAAAGTGATGTGAATGATAATATTGCCAGTAACCACAGATAAAAAAAATAGCCAAACGCAGAGTCCCTGAAATCCAACGTCGGTCCTGAAATTGAAGTAGAGGTTGAGAGAATTCGAAAAGTGAAAGAATTTCAACAAAAATGGCTTACACTTTATTTTTGACTAAGATTTTAGTAGAATGGAGATATAAATTTATTTATTGCAGCTTTTGCACAGAACAATTAAAAATGGCATGAATAAAGTAGCTAGGAATATAATCTTTAACCAGACACGTAAACTTGGCGGATCATATAACATTTTTTCAGTCAATAAGATGCTTTGTTGAATTATTCAATCATATGATAAAACAATTATAAACATTTCCTCAGTCAATATGATGCTTTGTTGAATTATTCAATCATATGATAAAACAATTATAAACATTTCCTCAGTCAATATGATACTTTGTAATAGCTACATAGATGCACAGTATTCACAAAGCATTCAGTGATTATTGTACATATCATTCAGTGATTATTGTACGTCTCATTCAGTGATTATTGTACGTCTCATTCAGTGATTATTGTATGATCATTGTACGTCTCATTCAGTGATCATTGTACATCTCATTCAGTGATCATTGTATGTCTCATTCAGTGATCATTGTACGTCTCATTCAGTGATTATTGTACATCTCATTCAGTGATTATTGTACGTCTCATTCAGTGATTATTGTACGTCTCATTCAGTGATCATTGTACATCTCATTCAGTGATTATTGTATGATCATTGTACGTCTCATTCAGTGATTGTTGTACATTTCATTCAGTGATTATTTTACGTCTCATTCAGTGATTATTGTATGATTATTGTACGTCTCATTCAGTGATTATTGTACATCTCATTCAGTGATTATTGTATGATTATTGTACATCTCATTCAGTGATTATTGTACATCTCATTCAGTGATTATTGTACGTCTCATTCAGTGATTATTGTACATCTCATTCAGTGATTATTGTATGATTATTGTACGTCTCATTCAGTGATTATTGTACATCTCATTCAGTGATTATTGTACATCTCATTCAGTGATTATTGTATGATTATTGTACGTCTCATTCAGTGATTATTGTACATCTCATTCAGTGATTATTGTATGTCTCATTCAGTGATTATTGTACATCTCATTCAGTGATTATTGTATGATTATTGTACGTCTCATTCAGTGATTATTGTACATCTCATTCAGTGATTATTGTATGATTATTGTACATCTCATTCAGTGATTATTGTACATCTCATTCAATGATTATTGTACATCTCATTCAGTGATTATTGTACGTCTCATTCAGTGATTATTGTATTTTTATTGTACGTCTCATTCAGTGATTATTGTATGATTATTGTACGTCTCATTCAGTGATTATTGTATGATTATTGTACATCTCATTCAGTGATTATTGTACATCTCATTCAGCGATTATTGTACATCTCATTCAGTGATCATTGTACGTCTCATTCAGTGATTATTGTATGATTATTGTACATCTCATTCAGTGATCATTGTACGTCTCATTCAGTGATTATTGTATGATCATTGTACGTCTCATTCAGTGATTATTGTACGTCTCATTCAGTGATTATTGTATGATTATTGTACGTCTCATTCAGTGATTATTGTATGATTATTGTACATCTCATTCAGTGATTATTGTACATCTCATTCAGTGATTATTGTATGCCTCATTCAGTGATTATTGTATGATTACTGTACGTCTCATTCAGTGATTATTGTATGATTATTGTACATCTCATTCAGTGATTATTGTACATCTCATTCAGTGATTGTTGTACATCTCATTCAGTGATTATTGTATGATTATTGTACGTCTCATTCAGTGATTATTGTATGATTATTGTACATCTCATTCAGTGATTATTGTACATCTCATTCAGTGATTATTGTACGTCTCATTCAGTGATCATTGTATGATTATTGTACATCTCATTCAGTGATTATTGTATGTCTCATTCAGTGATTATTGTATGATTACTGTACGTCTCATTCAGTGATTATTGTATGATTATTGTACGTCTCATTCAGTGATTATTGTATGATTATTGTACGTCTCATTCAGTGATTATTGTATGATTATTGTATATCTCATTCAGTGATTATTGTACGTCTCATTCAGTGATTATTGTATGATTACTGTACGTCTCATTCAGTGATTATTGTACGTCTCATTCAGTGATTATTGTACATCTCGTGTAACTGAACCATTATATCGACTCAGACATGTTCAATAATTTGTATAATATTTTCAGTTTTTATCAAAGATTGTGAATATTGTTATGCATCAGGCATTGGTGTTTTCTCGATATTTTTCAGTCGTACGTCAGAACTATAAGAATATTTATAGATGGAGAACATTTTAATAACTGTTAAATTATTTTTTTTTTTTCAGGAAACTTACGATGAATTTGAACAAGGTTCCGGGGAGGTTTATGAGGATTTGGATGAGAACGAAACTCCCAAGCCTCCCGGGAGATCTGTTCCCCCACCTCCTCCAGTGCCAGCAATGTTGTCTCACAAACCAGTAAATATCATCATCTATATAACATTATATGTAATATTATACAATATATACCACCAGCAATCTCATCTCAGAAACAGTAAATATCATCATCTATGTAACGTTACATTATATGTAATATTATATAATATATACCACCAACACCAGCAATCTCATCTCAGAAACCGTAAATATCATCTATATAACATACATTATTTATAATATTATATAATACATACCACCAACACCAGCAATCTCATCTCAGAAGCAGTAAATATTATACACCAATTTACTGGCTATGAGGACAATATCAAGTTTATTGTCCCACAAGACAGCAACTATTTCCCGAGGCACAGCCGTCGAGGGGGGACAATAAACTTGCTATTGTCCAAATAGTCTGTAAATAGGTGTTTTATTATACCGAAGTAGACTTTACTTGTGTCAGACATACCAAAGTGAAGTAAACTAACATTCGACATTAGCCTAGATGGAATATTAATCGAGGTGATCCAAGTCAAGTAAACTATAATTAGAGTTATCAGACTTTGACGTCACAGAAAAGAAAACGCAGGAAAATATAGCATCCGGTAAATAATTTCGAGACTATTTCCCCCTAGCGTGAGATAGTTCAGAAACTATTTCACTGCTAGCGTTATCCAGAAGAAATATAAAATTTATTCGCCTAACAGTTATATAGCAAAAACATTCTGAGGTATAATAACATCATCTATATAACATTATGTGTAATATTTAAATAATAAAATGCTTTATTTGTTGTTTTATCAGGAGATGAAGGTAGCTATAATTACACTGCAGAAAAAATTCATAACCCACATAAGCTGGTTATGTCTTTTTTTTCTGCAATGATTGCTACCTTCATCACCCGATGAAACAACAAAGAAAGACATTTTATTGTTTATTTTTTATATATTGTTTTAAGATATAAACTATATTTAAGTACTAAAATATCATATGGTTGACCCATTCTGTATGTTAAACATAACAGCCAATGCACCCTTTGACCTTGATGACGCTCCATATTTGGTAATGATTACACAGACAGGTGGTACAGAAAAATGGGATCTAACTTTGCAACAAACAAGCATTCATTGTCACAGATGAAAGCAATATCAATAGAAATATAAGAGAAAAGATTCGGTGAATGTAAATATTATATAAAATATAGCACCAGCTATCTTATCTCAGAAACCAGCTAATCTACAATTATATAACGTGTAATATTAGATAATATATTTAATTAGCTTAATTGCCTTATAAATCGGTAAACATTATAATAATTATATATATAGTTTAACATCATTATCTTGCACATGGTGATCGAGGCCGAGAAAAATCTAAACATTTTCAGCAGAGTTCTTGAAAAGTGTCGGTTTCATCAGCAAAAATAACGAAATGTCTAATATGAATTGTTTGTTTATCAGTCCAATTGTCTGACCAAAAAACGTAGCAGTTAAATTAGTTCTGGAACTGGAAAATCGATTTCTGCTCCGCAATGATTTTGACAAATACAATAATAGTAAAACAAATATGGCGACCTCATAGCTGATAAAGTAAAATATACTGGTGAAAGTCTAAGTGATAACGAAACATGCAACCCAACCATGGACCACGCATGTTTTGATATAACACTGGTCAAAACTACGAATATGCCTGAAATATCATTGAAAGAGGCATGGCATGCATCATTTCTTGCAATGGCAATGCCAGACCAATTCTATAAAAATATTTTACAATTATATCATTTAGTTTTATCATTAGCTCTTCTGAGCCGAAGGCTCAAAGAGCTATATAATCATGGCCATATGTGCGGTGTGCGTCAACTTTTTGGGAAAAGGGCTATATCTCAAGAACCCCTTGACCAATTTTTGTAAAATTTGTCACAGGGTATCCTTGGCCCAAGGGCTTTGCTTTGTACTAAAACTAGGGTTGTGACCCTTTAACAAGGGGAGATAATTAGGAAAATGCAAACAAAAGTAGTGGTTGCTAAAAAAAAAATCTTCTCAAGAACCACTGGGCAAATTATCACCAAACTCATGCATAAGGATGAGGATAGGTTGTAGATAAAAAATTGTTCAAGACATCATCCTGGGGCAAAGGGTGTGGTCTCAAGGTCACTTCAAAGTTGACCTTAAATTTTGTTTTGTTAAAACTTTGATATTTTGCTTAGTATAAGGACTAGAATCATCAAATTTTGTCAGTTGATGCATCTTAGGACATAATATCATGTTGTCTCAAAAGTAGGTCATGGTGACCTACTTTTTGAATTTCGCAGGTAATTATTATTAAATGGATTTTGATGCATATCTTGGACACTTTTGAGCCTATGATCATCAAAAGTTTTCAGTTGATGGATCATGGGACTTTGAAGTGCGTCATGTGAAAATTATGTCACCATTACCTACTTTCTGGCTAATCATTAATGAATACATTTTAGGTTGTTATTTCAGATACCGAGAGGTATAGAATCATCAAACCTTGTAAGTTGATGCGTCTAGAGGCCTCAAAAAATATTTATTAAAAAAAGTAGGTCACAGTGACCTACTTTTTGAATTTTGCAGACATTCAAATTTCACATTTTCAATTTTAGATGCATATTTTGGACACTATGAAAGCTAGGATCATCAAACTTTGTCAGTTGATGCATCTTGAGTCTTCATAGTTTGTTGACCAAAAAGTAGGTCACTGTGACCTACTTTTGGAATTTGACGGCTATATTTTAATATTTCAGATACTATTTGACTTACAATTATCAAACTTTGTCAGTTGATGCATGTTGAGTCTTCAGAGTGTGTTGACTAAAACGTAGGTCACCATGATCTATTTTTGGATTTTGACGGCTATATTTGAATATTTCAGATACTATTTGACTTACAATCATCAAACTTTGTCAGTTGATGGGTCTTGAGTCTTCAAAGTGTCGACCAAAAAGTAGGTCACTGTAACCTACTTTTGGAATTTGACGTTTATATCTGAATATTTCAGATACTATTTGACTTCAATTATCAAACTTTGTCAGTTGATGCATCTTGAGTCTTTGGAGTGTGTCGACCAAAAAGTAGGTCAGTGTGGCCTTTTGGAATTTGATGGTTACATGTATATTTGAATACTATTTACCTTGAAAAAATTCATGTAGAAAAGAAATATGTACGTAGGTTAAGTAACTTCGTTTTGTAATTATTTTCATTGCCTAATCTAATAGTGTACTGTATGATATCCTCTTCATATACTATCATGTGATAGGTCTTTAAAACCTTGTTAATTGATGAATCTTGGTTAGTGAGAATTTTTGCCTGTTCTACAATGTATCAGAAGAGCGATTCTAGGCCCATGAGCCTCTTGTTTAGTATTACTGTAACAATTATTAAAAGAAATTGTCAATATACCCTAAAATAGGTGTTCTATCAGACATTTTTCTAGGATGATACCCCTTGGACATAAAACAACATTTTCACTTGTTTGTGAAAAAATGGTTCCAATCTTAAAACTGTAGATGTATTTAATTTCTGATTTTCTCTCTGTACATAAATTATTCCAAAAACACTCACCATTGTTCATTAATTTATCGTACAGAATAATCCTTGAAAGGTAATAGTGTGTTAGAAATGAAGAAAAAGTACATTAGTTTTGAGATATTTAAATCATGAATAAATGAATTATTGAGACTTCATTAATATTTTATTAATGTAATAGATAAATTATAATTCATAATATTAATAAATGGAGTTAAACCGTACATTCAACAAATCAATGTGCATACACGTAAGTACTCATATTTGACGTCGGTATAGGAAAAAATCTTCTAGGATTTACTTGAAAAGGTCAAACAAATTGCAGTCATTTTCAAAGAAAAATTCAATGGAATTGAATTTAACTAAATTTCTATTCATTGTTTAAGTTTATATAATGAGTTATTTAAAATTCCACAAAACTGTCCGGGGCGATAAAACATTATTCGGGCTGACAAGATTGATTCCTGCAGTGTTATCAGTCCAAATGTTTGACAGAGAAAAAAAGTTTTCAAGAACTCTGCTTCAGTCATCAATACTCTCACCTCATAAACCAATAAACATATACCATCAATACTCTGACCTCAGAAACCAATAAACATCATATATCATCAACACCCTCACCTCATAAACCAATAAACATTATATATCATCAACACCCTCACCTTATATACCAATAAACATCATATACCATCAACCCTCGCCTCATATGTTATTTATATACCTCTGCATGGTGGTAGATTAAAATGGTTTTGTTTTTTATATCTTCAGTTACATGAACAGGATGATGTATGTAATGCAACTTGGCTGATATTTTATTATTAAGTTTCAATGCTGTCACAATATTTTCATCCAAATGTATGAGAATAATCTAGGAGATCCATTTTGCAATTGAGAACATGTGTTTGTGTGTGCGTCTGTCTGTCCGTCCGTCTCTGTGTTGAACTTCGTCCATCCGTCTGTCCATTTGTGTCTGTCCGTCTCTGTGTACATGTGTCTGTGTGGTCTACGTGCGTCTGTCCGTCCGTCTGTATGTCTGTGTGTGTGTGTGTGTGTCTGTCTATGTCTGTCTGTCCATCTGTGTACATCTGTCTGTCAGTGTGTATGTGCGTCCGTCTGTGTGTACGAGCATCTGTCTGTCCGTCTGTGTACGCGTGTCGATCTGTCTGTCTGTACATGTATGTATGTAACATTAAATATACAAAACATTTGTTTTATATTTCCAGACTCCACCTCCTCCAAAAAGTAAAGGTAACAGACTGCATTCATATTTACTGCTTTATATATTTATATGATTATATTATCCATAAATAAGTACATGAAATTGTATGGAAAAATCTACACATGTCAAGTAGATAATAGAAATATAGCAAATGCCTTTTAGTGTGCTCATCTAGTTTCTTTACTTCTTTATTGAAGTAAAGAAACTACTCAAGTATACTCAATCCACTTTGTGATATTATTAGATAGATTACATAGATATAAATTATATACTAAGATTATGTGATATTAGATAGTTTACATAGATATAAATTATATACTAAGATTATGTGATATTATTAGATAGATTTCATAGATATAAATTATATCCTAAGATTATGTGATAAATTAGATAGTTTACATAGATATAAATTATATACTAAGATTATGTGATATTAGATAGTTTACATAGATAAAAATTATATACTAAGATTATGTGATTTATTAGATAGTTTACATAGATAAAAAAAAAATGATATACTAAGATTATGTGATATTAGATAGTTTACATAGATATAAATTATATACTAAGATTATGTGATTTATTAGATAGTTTACATAGATAAAAAAAAAATGATATACTAAGATTATGTGATATTAGATAGTTTACATAGATATAAATTATATACTAAGATTATGTGATATTATATAAATATTGCATGTATTTGAGGGTAACATTGAAAATTTTCACCCCGAGAAAACCATTGTCAACCGAGGCGTAGCCGAGGTTGACAATGGTTTCTCGAGGGGTGAAAATTTCAATGTTACCCTCAAATACATGCAATATTTGTTTTATTATACTGAATGTTATGTAAACTGGAAAGCAGAAAAACTTACGTCTGTTGACATTTGATCAATCACTGTCATGCGATATTTCGTATTTCGATGCAGGTACTCGTGTTTATTACAAACGCTCAAACGACGTCGTCTAGCAATCTACGGCGAACCGTACGCGCATAAATTTGACGCATGTGATAATTTTTTATAATATCACCCGTTGTCAAGTACTGTTACCCGTTGCTAGATACTATCACCCTGGGTCGCGTGTTTTCTGTTCTCAGAGAGTAACAATATGTTTTTTCAAATGCTTCTCGACCAATCAGGTTCGAGTATTTTACATGAAAGTATAATAATAGATAGTTTACATAGATATAAATTATATACTAAGATTATGGTTCCCCATTTTATTTTTGCCCTGTATGTGTCATTTGGAACACTTTTTTGACTCAATTTAGATTCGCTCTACTCCAATTTCATTTTAATATATTTGTTAATTTGATTGACATTTGCTGTCTTGTAATCACCCAATCACAGTATATGAGCGAGAACAAAATGTGGCATCAACTTTCCAAGGTTCAGTAGTTTAGTGAAACTTCGTGTTATTGCAATTACATAGAAATGGTCATGAAATGAATGACTTTCAACTACATTTGTTATGTATAATGATTAATCATAATAAATTCTTTATGGTAATGTTATCATCTTTAATTTAAATCTATATTGTGTGTCTTCAGCTCCTCCTGCTTCCAAACCGGCCCCTAAACCCCCGATTGGTGGAGGACCGGGAGGAATTGATCTCAGTGCTATAACGGCAGTCAAACTGAAAAAAGTGGGAGTACCCAAAGATGATCGCCCTAAAGTCACCGAATCGGACAAAATCTACGATGAAGGTGGAGATGTCAAATCTGCGTTTGAAAAATTTAAAATGAAAGGTATGTTTTGGTGCAAGTGCTGGTATGCCAAAAGTGCAAATGTCAAGTGAAAATCCTGATTCATACTTGAAATTATATGCCATTAATGAATTTTGATAAGTGATACTAGATGAACGGTTTATGATATGGCAAAAGATTTAGGCCAGTTGGCTATTTGCTGGAGGTATAGAAACCTTTATTCTAAATTCGACTTTTTCTACACACAAGAGATAAGAGAAAAACAGAATGTGACATGTTTAGTATACAAGGAATTGTGTTCAAGTTTTACATCAAGGAGCAGTTACAATTTGTATGAGAATTAGTTTTCTCTTGCTGTGTTTATTGTTAGGAATTTTAGAAATGATTATATTTGCTTACACTGAACATAAAGTATATATATATATATATATATATATATATAGAATTCAACTAATATGATATATATATCATATTAGTTGAATTCTTAGTGAGACACAAATTTAGTGATTTTTCCATAAATTTTTAGCCAAAGCCAATTTTAGCAACTTTATAATTCTAGGAAATGTAACTATTACCTTTGATAATAATTATTAGCAATATTCAATTTTAACGACCTCATCACTCTTGCTAAAATTGCCAAAATTGATTCCTCGCTAAAAATTCTGCTCATATGGTATTATTATATTAAATGGCACAGTTGACTATATTAATTTCAACTTGTAAATCTGTTGAGTTAATATGTGTAATTTTTCAACCAGTGATAGTTAGATTTCCTTACAGAATCTAATGTAAACCAAGTGGACTTTAGGAGTCTTCTATCTAAACCCAAACTTTCCCCCAAAGACATTGGAATTAAACTCTCCTCAGCAAATCCTGCTGCAACAACAGCACATGTGCCGCCCGTGAGCAAATGGGGGCAAATCAGGAATCAAGGTGACCAGAGTATGCACGCCTCCTCAAACATCTTAAAATCACAACCCTTTGAGCCTCACAAACCATTAGACGGTGAACACACAGTGACATCACAAAAATCACCCTCACCGTTACCATTCAAACCGAAGTACAGTGACTCCCATCAATTACCGGATATTCCGACACCGACTGTGCGATTGTCGCCACTTCCTGATACAATTCAGAAAAAGGAGGTACCTGTACCTCCCAGACACACCTCCCCAAACCATGTAACTCCGCCCATTCCTGCGGCAAGGGTCAGTGAATTGCCTGCTTACACTGCATGTCTGTATAAAATCGGCATAGCCCCCAGGATGATGTCTCTGGCCTCGGGTTTCCATACTCACAAATCTCTTACACTGTCACATTATATATTATCCAGTAATCCTAGCACTCTCTTCCTTTTGAATGTCATTATTTCAGACTACAATTAGAACATCATGTTCATGTTATATAGTTTATATATGTATTGCCTGCTGCAGCATAACTTAATATATAAATGTTCAACTTCCATGTCATACAAGGGAAAAAAACAATTCCATCATAGAATTGAATTACATACTTTGTTAAAAGAGGTCAAGTTAATGAAATTGGGACAGCTGTAAATACCCATGGAAAATATGTTTCATCGCATCCATTTTTGGGTTTGAAATTAGATCTGTGTATGATTTCGATGTGCAGAAATGACTGTCATATAAAAAATGACTAAAATTATGATTGATTGGTATTAACAGGACCATCTGATTTTGTATGTATTCGATTAATAACAGTTTTAATTTATTTTTTGATTACTTTTTCCAGCATTGAAAGTATAATTTCAGTTTTGCTCGTTTAAAAACCATCAATCTGCACTCTTTCCCATTGTATTCTGTTATCAGGGTCAAGGACACATCCCCTTTTTGCCACAGACAAACTTTTATCATCAGAGGGACGTTAAACAAAACATAATCAATCTAAGCATTGCATTGACCTAATCTGCAATCTCAAAATTTTTGGAAAATCTCGAGATGGAGAGATTCAAATTTACACTACGTTATGTTTTTTTATGAACAGTGCTCCCTCGATATAAACTTTTGTTTAAGACGAATTTGGGGCAATAAATTGGGTGTGGCATTATACCATAGTTATTTGGACTCCATTCTGTATAAACATTTAAATTATCTTGAGTTTAATTCATCAATCATTAGTAATTAATCTGGCCACCTGTATACCTTGTCCAAACTGTCACACTTCACCACACTGCTATCCAAGTACAGGTGTGAAGACAGATGGGTGTTGGGTAATTGGCATTATTATCAGGGGTAAACCCTATAAAATTTGACCATTTGTTTGTGAAAATCAGTGGCATATGGCATTATGACAGGGGTATTAACATGGAAGGAAATATGTACTTTAGGATTTTCAGGCAATAAGTGGGGATGACATTATAACAGGGGTATTAACATGGGAGGAAATCTTTAGGCAATAAGCTGGGGTGGCATCATAATGGGGGGCAATATATCCAGGGAGCACTGTATTTATTATGATGTTAATGGATATATCTGACACATAGAAATTGTAACAATTAATGCATAAAGACGAGCTCTTTAGTGGAATTAATGTAAAATGCTTGAAATTCCATTCGAGACTTATTGATTGTTATAAAAAAAAAATTAATGCATTTTAAGTCCTATCTCATGAAATCACAATTTCATAGAATGTTTTCTAGTTATGAACCAAATGTTGCATGTACGTTCCACTACAGAAGCTCTCGGTTGGAAATTTTGTATCTTGGTCTCTGTTTTCTCCAAGTCAATATTGTGGAATCAGAATTATTCATTGTGGTTTGATTTTTCTTGAGATCTTTGATACAATATGTCCTCTAACTAGCGGACATATTGGCATTCTAACTTGAACTTCCCTTTTAAATAATGATCTATTGATAACAGTTGGAACAGAACACAGAAAATATTGTTTCCAGCAGAAACTGACCATTGCCGTAATGTTCGATTCCACCGTATGTCTTTTGCATGCCTCTGTCTTTCCTTCCAGACATGCAATCTTCAGGGGCGCTCCCTGTTCCAAAATCTTCTGCCGCTGTGGCAACTTCACTAAAGAAATCTGTAAGCCAGGGAAAACCTGATTTACATCCGCGACCGGCAAAGATACCAGAAATTACAAACACCACTCCAACGTCACCTGTGACTAAATCGACACCATCGTTACCTAAACCGGTTAGTAAAGCAAAGGTACATTACTTGTGGTGTAGTGGTTTTACTGGGAGGATCACCGTGATGAACTCTCTATCAAATGTGTACCTCATGTGAAATCTGAGAGATTCTATAGGTGTATATTAATTTTTTTTCCAAATTTCTTGTTTAAGAAAACCTTTCATCGTCTCATTTGACCAGATTAACGTAACATCAAAAACATTGATTCAGAACCGTGTTGTAACAAACTTTATACATTGTGGGTAATTCTACTATAGTGACAAATTTTTAAAAAAAAAATAAAAATAATTGAATATAATGATGGAAGACCATCATTTTCTATAAAATAAGACATTTTAGGAACTTTGCATTTAATAATTGTGGGTAAACTTAGCAGTAAAGCTGACTTGCACAAATGTATAATTATGTATAGCCCATTCAGAGTAAGTTGACATTCACATGTACATATATACACACCACAAAACAATGTGTAAATCATGGAGTCTAGTTTGGTTTTTAGACATTACTCATCTCATTTCCAGTAGATTTTAACTTTTCTGTGTCTTGCATGGTGTTTGTTGTCATGTATTTATACCTATATATATACTGCTCGATCCAATTTCTATCCAGAATGTTGCACGTCTCCTGAAATGTTAACAATTCACAATGTGTCCACTCTGAGTCCATACCTTTCTGTATATTTCTAATTCATACTTTATTTTTCAGTGTACACGGACGGTACTTTTATTTCTATATTATTTATTTCTAATGAAAACTACAGCTTCGAATCAAAATATTTAATAAGTTAATGAAATAAAACATGCTTTCGAAAAAGTAAATTTTATAAAAATGTAACAAATGGCAGTGCTAAAATCTATGTGACGACTCAATTACATGTATATGGAAATAATGCTTAATATTGTATAATTTACAGCGGTCCCCCTCCCCATCAAAAGATTTGCCTCCCCCACCCCCATCCATCAAATCAGTACCCGACAAACCCCCAGCTGTACCCTACACCCAGGTCAAACCAAACACAAATGTAACCAATGGCAACAAGCTGGGTATCCAGGAGGATCACATTTCATCCGAGGAAGATGAGGACGATGACATTTATGATGATGCCATTTCTGTAAGTCTTAGAATGAAACTAGATGTGTGTTGTTTAAGGAAAGAAAAGACATTGGAGCAGGTGTTATTTGCTGAGAGTATTATAGCAATGATGGAGCTGATCAGTGTGATCCGACATCTCTTTGTCCTGTTTATGTTTTAAAATATTAATCAGACACAGATAAAAATAGTACACTATAATACAGGTTCAAAAAAAAAAAAATTCATTTAGTCAAAATATAGCAAATAATGCTATATTATTACAAAGTCAGAGTTCGTAAAACATTATACTCATGGCTTGAAAATTACAATTTAAGCTACAACAACGAAGAAATTTTAGACAATTTTATTTTAGATATTTCTATCATGAATTTTATCATTTATTTTTATACATATTTCACCATACATGTATCTATAATTGTAGGAAGAAACAATATGTAACCTATAAGAAAATGTATTTTATTATACCCCCTGCAACAAGTTGTGGGGGGGGTATACTGGAATCGGGTTGTCCGTCTGTCCGTCCGTCCGTCCGTCTGTCTGTAGACGCAATGGTTTCCGGACTCTAAAGCATTATCCTTTCCACCTACCGTCACCATATCATACATATGGACTACCCATGGGATGAAGATGTTCCCTATCGATTTTGGGGTCAAAAGGTCAAAGGTCAAGCGCACTGGACATCGAAGTAGCAATATGGTTTCCGGGCTCTAAAGCGTTATCCTTTCCACCTACAGTCACCATATCATACATATGGACTACCCATGGGATGAAGATGTTCCCTATCGATTTTGGGGTCAAAAGGTCAGAGGTCAAGCGCACTGGACATCGAAGTAGCAATATGGTTTCCAGGCTCTAAAGCGTTATCCTTTCCACCTACAGTCACCATATCATACATATGGACTACCCATGGGATGAAGATGTTCCCTATTGATTTTGGGGTCAAAAGGTCAGAGGTCAAGTGCACTGGACATCGAAGTAGCAATATGGTTTCCGGGCTCTAAAGCATTATCCTTTCCACCTACCGTCACCATATCATACATATGGACTACCCATGGGATGAAGATGTTCCCTATCGATTTTGGGGTCAAAAGGTCAAAGGTCACGTGCACTGGACATCGAAGTAGCAATATGGTTTCCGGGCTCTAAAGCGTTATCCTTTCCACCTACAGTCACCATATCATACATATGGACTACCCATGGGATGAAGATGTTCCCTATTGATTTTGGGGTCAAAAGGTCAAAGGTCACGCGCACTGGACATCGAAGTAGCAATATGGTTCGGTTTGTCATGCCATTTGTTTTTTACACTCAGAAAAGAGGTAGTTTATACCTATTACCAACACCCTTTGGGAGATTGGGATAAGCGGGGGGTATTCTTAGTGAGCATTGCTCACAGTACCTCTTGTTTATATCTGGTTCGCATTTTACTCTAGCTGTTTTAGTTTTGTTTTAATATATTTGTAGAATCGAGACCCCCTGCTTGGTGAACCATGGTATTTCAAGTCGTTAAAGGACAGAAAAACCGGAGATAAATTATTACGAAAAGTTGGGAAGGTACTATCAAATGAACTGCATCCAGTTAATTACAGTTAACATTGCACATACATGTAATGAAAGTAGGATTTGAATGCAAGTCAACTGTCCAGTAAAATTAGCTAGCTTTTTAACTGTCCATTTTAACTGTCTGTTAAAGCTAACTCACAATTTAACTGTCCCTTAAAATTAAGTAACTTTTTTGGAACTGGACTTTATACCTTCAAAGGAAAATTGAATTTTGATTTGATAGAAGCCTTGAAATTCTTTATATGATTCTTCTTTTATAAGTTACTTTAGAATTTTCGCAGTGTTTATGTACCATAAATTGAAATAAAATGTTTATCTTTTCAGGATGGGACATTTTTAATACGAGAAAGTACAAAACAAGGGAATTTCCAACCTTATACAATGATGGTCCTGTATCAAAACAGTATCTACAACTTAAAGATCAGAGTCAGATCGGACGGCAAAATGGCATTGGGGGAGGAAAAACCAGACGAAATGGTGAGTTTTATACGACGAAGTTCAAAAATTTTCTGTCACGATTAGCTGTACAATAAAGGCATGACAAATTATATAATTTATTTGGATAATAAAAGATTTCACCTTCCCTACATAACCTGATGTTGGACCTTTCCGGTCTGTCATTATCAAAACTATAGTTGCATATGGAAATATACTTAGAATAAAACCGAGCCTTATGAGCAAAGTTTTTTTTACTTAATATTTTATTTTCAATAATGACTCAGTATTTATTAAACAAAATTAGAAAACATATTTTTATTTTACTTGGGAGGATTATGAAGAACATGCAAGGTGAAAAAAAATAGATCAGTTTTCAAAATATATCAGACAAGGGATATAACTCTAAACAAAAACATGGATGAAATTAGCGAAATAGTAACTGTTTCATTTGTTGAGAATAAAAGTTAAATATTGATGTCATATCCTAAAATATTATTGAAACACGGGTAAATGCATAAGAGCATTGATATGAAATTCATATGTTGGGGAAAAAAATATTAAATATCGGTGCATTTCTCAATTACAATATTATTTGAAACAGTCAAGTAAAAACATATTTAGAGCATTGATTTGAAATTGTCAACCGATTTTTGCAAAAAGTTAGACCGAATTATAAGTGAGTCAATTGTAAATCCCTCCAAAATAACCTAAACAATATACAACGCGGTGTCAACCGACTTATAGGCGAGTATATACAGTACCTATATCCCAAGACCGAGGGGAAGATACTTCAACAGTTCAGTAGTTGGTTGGTGATGATCGAGATGGACCAGGTCTATGAAAATTTTTCTCAGAAAATGTATTTTTGTATCAATTGATATGACCCTCGCACCAAAATCTGTGCAAGTCTGGATAGTATATACATGTAGCTAATGTAGATTCAATGTAATTGATAAAATATGTCCAACTTTAAAAATAAAGATTGTTTAATATTCATATGCCTCTTTCATTGTAGTCTTTTATGGATGTCCAGAAGCTGGTTAAATATCACCGGGAGACAGAGGTCATCCTAGTCGGAAATACGGGACAGCATAAGACACTGCTTAAATATTCTCCGCCTCACAACTAGATTTAATGGACACTGGAGTGCGTATGATGTGTCTTGCGCATGCAGATTTACATTCCATTGCATGAAAAATAATATTGATACAGATTTAATTTTTCTATGCATTTCTTTTTATTTAGGTGTCGTAGTATCGTGCTGATAGTTTTGTTAGATAATTTTTGATAATGAATGGCCAATCTGATACATCATTTACACTGATCAATGCATTCCGTTACTTCTTCACAAAAATGTTTTATTACTAGGCTAATGGTAACATAGAATGTTTGTGGATCGATGAACACTGATGTATTAGAGAATATAATTGTGAATTTACCATACATAATACATATTGTCATCTTTTTTCAGGAGTGAATTTAGTAGATTTAGTTAAGATTTTGAAAGAATTTTTTTTTTTAGAAAATATTAAGAATTGTGGTTGGACATGCTTGAATGATTCAAAGAATGTTGAAGTGATTATGATATTTTTCAACATTTATACAGTATAAATCTATTTACCGACATGTAAATAAATAAATGAGCATATATATATATATATAGAAGGTAATTTTAAATATCAATTTATGTGTTCTCTTTGATATTTACTGGTCAGTCACGAAATCTGTTGCGAGATATCAAGAATTTAAATCGTACAGTGTGAATTTTTTTTTATCTGTGTAATATTATTTTGTACATTCCTTTGTAATGATGTAGAGAGAGCATGTGCATATTAAATATTTTTGATAAGATATTTAATTTCAATATACATATATTGATATCTGTATTATATATTTTTATAGCTAAACATGCAGTACATTTGCTTTATATATGCAATCTTATACATGTAGTTGTAAACAATCTGCAACGAGGAAATGTACTTTGTACAATCGTTAGATTTCATGGGGGCTCAATTTTCATACCTGTATCCCACGAATTTTAAACCACAACGAAGTACAAATTTATTTGATGTTTCAATGTATGGAAATCATATCCACAAAATTAAATCCCAACGAAACTGTAAAATTTTGACAATCTCAATAATTGGCTGCCACGAATTTAAAGAATTTATAGTGTGTTTTGAAGCAGTTAGTTAAATCAAATTTGAATATGGTCTTTTGTTTTGAAAATATATGCAGGATCCGAGTGTTGAGATCAGAAACACAAGGGAAATTGCTTATATATTTCTACTTTCTGTTTGATCTTTTTTAAGATCGGAAACATGCACGTATAAATATTTATATTCTACTTTCTGTTCGATCTTTTTTAAGATCGGGAACATGCACATATACATATTTATATTCTACTTTCTGTTTGATCTTTTTTAAGATCGGGAACATGCACATATATAAATACTTTCTGTTTGATCTTTTTTATGTTTTCAATAAACTGAAAGATATGTAAATAGATCTAGTGAAAAACAATTAATGGGAACAAAGTAACTTCAACGAACCAACTATTTACAATTTATATAAACATTACCAGTATACTATGTGTGCATATTTAGATTTATGCTGAGTATTATGCATTTAGTGCATCGCATAGAAATGAATTTATTGAGGTGAAACCCATTTATTGAGGTGAAACCCACTAGACAATTAATGTTCAACACCTAGAATGATAAAAAATAAAGTGATTGTTATTGTATGTAATGTTGACTTGTATGTACCTCATTCAACATTATTGCTGATGTCAGCAAGAAAGCAGAATTGTGATATTACACAGACACAAAATGTCGTGAGCATATGTGTGTAGGTCACACTTAATGTAAGCCTTATGTTTATTAAGTGATAAACATGCATAGAATATAAGAAATACTGTTTTATTTTGCATTCCAAGGGGCCAGTGATGCTCTGACTTAAAGATTATGGACAAAACTACACCCAGAGAGTTAAAAAAAAACCAAAAAACTTGCTTCCTTTAATAAATATCTGGGCCCGGGTTTAATTTTGTTTACAATCAAATAATTCCATCTGCTGTTTAAATCAATTTTGAGTCAAGAAGCTTTCAATCAAAAATATGATATGTAACTATTCAGAATTTTTTTAGTTTTGGATCAGGAATGGTGCCAAATACATATGTTGAATATGATCAATTAATACGAAAATATAACAATTTTAACAATCATTTCTAGGTGGGGGGTTTTCCATGTCTATAGATGGGGAACTTAAACTGTTAGAACAACTTTTTAATTGTTATATCAACTATTAAAAAAAAGTAGAATAATCAAATGAAAGAAGGCTTGCACTGAACATTTCTGAAAAATGATAACTACAAGTTACTATTAACATATATTGTCTAAGTTTTTTTTTTCCTTCTAGGGAAGTCCAGCATATTCTGGGGGTTTTGTATAAAAAAAATATTTGGGAATAAATTTACCCAGCTCATTATTGAGTACAATATAGTGTCCATGTGTGTGTGGCATGTTAATGAATGTAGACCGGATTTACATGTATTTTTTGATGTGCAACATTTGTGTTAATTATATGCAGAACTCCTGAATCAATTTCATGTTTCAGGCTTCAATACATTATAAAATAGAACAACACCTGGTGTTCTTTAGGCTCTGTTCATTTGTGTAATGTTTCTAAACCAAATATATACTTAAAATATGTACAATAATCTTCCACCAGTATACTTAAAGAATATACATAGTTATGTGTTTTGTTTTTGTATTGGGTTTCTGTAATGATTATGAAAATAAATCATGGAATATTGGCCAGAGAAAAAAATGTTTTCATTGATCATCTCTTGTCGAGAATTTTGATTCCGAGTATTATCACCGAGAGTACATGTTTAAAATTTGGCCAGAAATATAAGTAATTAAAGATAAAGCTTCTTTGTAATTTTCCTATTATATTTTTCAAAACCCTTCCCACAATCAAGTAATTCTGTTAACTGAAGAACAGTTAAGAGCAGAAGTAAAAGAATTGTCCTAATCGGACTGGTTATACCCCACCCAATCCCATAGCTCATCAATAAAGGGGCATACATGTTATAAAATATAGTACAGTCGAAGACCAGAAAGAAATCATTTCCGACATTGTTCATGTTTCATCAAAATAAAAGTTACAGGATACACCCATTTTCTCTTGACCTCTGTATTAAAGTGTACACATTTTAAAGGAACACTAAAAAAATGTATGTACAAATTCATATCCCCAGACAGACAATGGACCTATTCCTTCATACCCTCTCCTAGACTTATGCAGGAGTCCCAGCGAGGTAAGATATCGTTACAATATCTAATCGAAAATGATTAAGTCCCTAAAGTTAAAAAAAAAAACATTTGTAAAATGAAAATGACCATAATTTAATTGAATGTCAAAGAATCTCAATAAAAATGACAGGTGCACAACTTCATTGTATACGGTATCTCGAATTTCGATATCTCAAATACCATGGATATGTCGAAGTGAGTTGGAAGTCCCAACTTCACATTATTTATGTACTTCAACATGGATTGTATCAATATCTCAAACCCTTTGATATATCGACGTTTATTCTTGACTGTATCCAGTTCAAGATAAGAAGGTTTGACTATATACACAGTTTGACTCAACGCTTGGAGTATACACTGGACAATGACACCCCCCTCCCCCTCTCAAAACGGAAAAAATATCGACAACTTCCTTAAATGGTAAAATATCTCAATCAAAACAGGAGGTGCACGGCTTCATTATTCATACAAGATATACACAAAGTTTTAATCAAATATGTATCGATGTTAATGTCCACGGACGGACGAACAAGCCGGTGAAGGGCTGCAAAATTTAGGCGTAGTAGTATGTTCGGTGCTAAATCAGGGATATATCTTTATCGTCAGTATCGTGCCACACCTGTTGAGATACGGGGCCTCGGTTTATATGTTCTCATCCGGAGGACTGCCCCATTTAGTCACCTCTTACGACAAGCAAGGGGTACTGAGGACCTATTCTAACCCACAGGCAATTGCATCGCTTGGGGTCAAATTTACTATATAAAGAGTACTCTTTATATAGTAAATTCGACCCCAAGCGATGCAATTGCCTGTGTTTAAACCCGGATACCCACGGGACCTCTATTTTTAAAAAAATCTCTTACGAAAGCTGAATCAGTACGGTATTAATGAAAGCCTCAGCGCGTGTCTGTGACTTTCTTAACAACAGACAGATGTGAGTAGTTGGAAATTACTTTGAATCCAAAGCAGCAAGACTATAGTGTCCATTGTACCACGGGGTACCAGACCGATCTTATTTCTACAGCTGTATATTGTATCAATAACGTATCTGATTCTGTAAAGTCCACAACTTAAGTCTGTTTGCAGACGACTGTCTTTTAGCTAGAGCTGGCCATACTACATCGTCTACATGTACCAGCAACCTAGAGGGGTGGGCGTCAACAAGGGGAATGTGTTTTAACACTAGGAATTGTTACATTTTACCAACTAAAAAAATCATATACTCCAGCAAGTTCCCGAAACCCTTATCTTGATGTCAATTTCTGAAGACGTGAAATGGAGTACTAGCATAAGAAATAATAATAATGAAATGCCAATACTACAATCAGCTTCCGCTGCTGTAATTTTGAACACTGTCTGGAGTCATGCACTTGTCCAGTTCACGTCTCTGGTGTGGAATCCCATCCTTAGAAAGACATAGTAAAAATCGAGAGTGCTGCGTCAAGCAGCCTGTTTTATATCAGATGACGAGCCCTTCAGAGACCTACAGTGCATCAATCTACTTAGCCTGGATCAGAGGACAAATGTCTGGTGTTTTTCTACAAGCTCTGCCGTCTCTCGACTACTTACGGTAACCCCGCTACATACCAATAGGCACAGAGTCGCCATCAAAAATTTGCTTGGCTCTTCACAGTCTTTTACTACAGTTATATAAAAACACCAAGTGTTCAAATTGTTTATGTGCAACAATGAGATCTTCAAAAACTCGTTTTATCCCAAAAGAGTAATTGACTGGAACCACTAGCATGAGCGCATCATGCATGCAAAAAAGTTTTTTCCTGTGTAAACATTCATCTACAGGACTAAGTGGATCCTGCTCTCTCTTCTGTTGAACATATGTCGTGAGGCCCTTCAACGTGACGTACATTCCCGTGGGCACGAATTGTTCTCCTTTGTTGGTTGACCAGTTTTTATATTCCTGTGAAGCAGAATTTATTTAAAAGCTACATGAGAAGAAGACATGTCTTGCTTTGGCCTTCAACTCGACATTTAGATATATCGACGACATTTATCTTGTATCAATATTCATTCATATGACGATTCGATACAAGTCCTATAGATCCGGGTTAGAATATATCCCCAGTACCTTTTGCTTGTCGTAAAAGGCGACTAAATGGGTCGGTCCTTCGGATTAGACCGCAAAAACCGAGGTCCTGTGTCACAGCAGGTGTGGTACAATCCCTGCTCAGTGGCCATAAGCACCGAGCATAGGCCTACATTTTGCGGCCCTCTGTTTTGCAGCTATCTGTTTGAAGAAATCACCCGTTGGAGAAGGGGATTCAAGTTTGTTCAAAAGAAGGGTCTGTTACCCTTTTTGTCTTAAGAAGACAACTCCAAGTTAATTTTCCAACTTTTATTACGAGTGCAGAGTTTACCAACAACTCTCCAACTCTTTCAGCTTCTCTATTTCTTCCCTCTTTTTACTCTCTCAAAGCACAAAATACATGAGTATTTATATTATTTTCCAAGGACTCTGTCCACCTATGACACTTAGAAGTAAACAAACTCCAATGTTCTTGCTTAAACAGACAATACGGTGCCAAAGCAATAGAACTGTCCATCTTTGTGCTAAAAATACAGGTACAGAGGTTGTAAAATAGGAACTTTGCTGACAATTTCTTAATGAAGTAGTGATTTCAATCCACTGTATCACTGCACGTGAGGTTATAATTACAAGAGTTGCTTACATAGCAAGTAAGAGTTTCAATTTTCCGCTTCTCCTCAAATATAGATAAAGTTGTCAAAACAACGATAAACCAAGTAATGGTACAGAATAATGACCGATAATTGAGTAAAACAAACATCCCTGTACATCGTTATCTGCTTCAAAGGGAAGATCATACCAAAAAAGCAAAATTAGGGTGGGGTCATTTAAAAATATTCCCAAGAACCACTGGGCTAGAAAAGTTTAAATTTACATGAAGTAAGTCTTCCCGACATCATGCAGATTAAAGTTTGTTGAAATCATGGCCCCAGGGCAGGGTGGTACTACAATAGGAAATCAAAGTTTTATATGCGGATATACGAAAGGTGAAGATAACGAACAGTGATCAATCTCATAACTCTTACAAGCAATACAAAATGCTAGAGAGTTGGTTCAAACACGGACCCCTGGACACACCAGAGGTGGGATCAGGTGCCTGGGAGGAGTAGGCATCCTCTGTCGACCGGTCACACTCGCCGTGACGCTATTCCAACAGGCTGTTGGAAGACCTAATCACCAAAGACTACAAAGATATTGTCAATGAGGGAAAATGTATAGGGAATTAAAATATTTCAAAAATCCTCTAAAGAACCACTGGGCCAGATAAATTCAAATTTATGTGGGAGCTTCCTGATGTAGTGCAAATTCAAGTTTTCTTTGAAACTTTGGCCCATGGGGGTAGGGTGGACCCACAGTAGAGGATCATTGTTTTACATGTACATGTAGGTATGTAGGGAAAATCTTCTCAAGAACCACTTCGCAAGAAAAGTTCAAATTACATAAAATCTCCCCAACAAGGTGCAGATTCAAGTTTGTTAAAATCATGGCCCCCAGGGTTAGGGTGGGGCCACAATAGGGGATCAAAGTTTTACACGCAAATATATATAGAAAATCTTTAGATATGGGGCAAGGTGACTCAGGTGAGTTATGTTGCCCACGGGCCTCTTGTTTATTTTTGGGTTATTTAGAATCAAAACCTGAATTTGCTGTAACTTGATGGAATGCTTATTTGCACTTTTAATACATTTTGAACCGAATTGTAATCAACTAAATCAGAGTGAAACACAAACTTTACACAACTATACCCCTCATAGAATTTTTGACATCATAGACAGTTGCTTCTTCAACAAAAACGGGAAAAGGAAATATTCATATCTAGTGATCGATCATCCAAAAAATTACTTTGTCAAACACCACTCTGATCCCACGCACAAGTATTCTGAAGTTGAAATAAAAAATATCCTGGAGTTCCTTATTGACAATGTCTTTATAGTCCTTGGTGATCAGGTCATCCAACATTCTGTTGGTATTCCCATGGGTATGAATTGTGCTCTCTTGATAGCTGAAATAGCTGATCTGTTTATATATTCTTATCAGTGTTTATTCTACATGGGAAGAAACAAGAGGCCCACAGGCCTTATCTGTCACCTAAATATTAATGAAAAAGTATCACTACTCCCAAGGGCCATGAAATCTAGAAAAAAAAATTCCTGTTCTGAATATTTAAGCTAAATTCTAATGCTCACCAAACAGTATAAAACAAGATGTGTTCTTAAAACTTGATTGCCCTCAAAAGTGAATACACTCATGAAAGGCTTTACATAATATAATATGTGTATTAACATTAAAACATCAAAAGATATGACTAATTTGGACCCAATCCTAAAGTCAAAACCTTGGGTTGTGAAATTTGCCATTGTTTGTTCATCCTTTTCTGTTATTCCTAAGTATGCATTTAGATTTTATACAGTATCAACAAACTTGCACATAAATACTATATACTAAGTTTGGCCCCACCCTGGGGGACAGAACCCCTTCTCTGGGGATCATCAAATTTACAATTTTGGTAAAAGACTACATTTGTGTACCTGCTCTTTCTAAATATTCATTTAGATTCAATTTAGTATCAATAATACTATAGAAGATGATATTTTTAAGTGTTTTACACATAAACACTATATATTAAGTTTGGCCCCACCCTGGGATCACAACCCCTACCCCAGGGATCATGAAATTTACAATTTTGGTAGGACTTCCTGCTCTACATCACTAAAATGTATTTAGGTTTTCTTACACATGTGTGGTTCTTGAGAAGATTTTTGAAAATTGGTCAATTTGGGCAGTTTTCCCCCCACCCCAAAGGCCCCAGGAATCCTGAAATTTACAATTTATGGCCCACTTGTTCCATGTTTCATTCTAAATTTGAAAAGAATTGGAATGACAGTTATCAAGAAGTTACAAATGTCTATTGTTCACACAATTAATAACTGATGAATTTGGTCCCACCCTCATACCAAAACCCCTATCCCTGGGATCATCAAATCTACAATTGTGGTAAAGGACTACCTGTTCTTTCTAAATATCTATTTACTTTCAATTTAGTATCAATAGCACTAAAGATGCTATTTAAGTGTTTTACACATAAACACTATATACCAAGTTTGGCCCCGCCCTGGGGTCAGAACCCCTACCCCCGGGATCATAAAATTTCCAATTTGGTAGAGGCCTTCCTGCTTTACATCACTATGCATTTAGTTTTTCTTAGACGTGTGCGGTTCTCGAGAAGATTTTTGAAAATCGGTCGATTTTTGGGCAGTTTTCCCCCCTCCAAAGGGGTGCTGGAGTCCTGAAATTTACAATTTATGTCCCCCTTGTCCTAATAATGCTTCATACCAAATTTGAAAAGAATTGGAATGGTAGTTATTAAGAAGTTAAAAATGTTCAATTGTTAACACACAATGGACAATGACAACCAATTGCAATAGGTCACCCAAGTAAAAATCTCTTGCTGTGGCCTTCAACTCAACATTTAAATATATCATTAAAAATAATCATTTTCATTCATATGTCGATTCTATTTATCCCTCCCTTCCTATTAACAACTCAAATCTATGACAAACGGAATTCAGCTTCTCCATCGTCAACTTCCCATATTTATGTAGCAATGTTCCATTATCACCTGTATATAGTGTTTATGTCTCTTAACTGATTCGATATACATGAGCTTGTTCTGCGTATGATCAGTTTTCACATTGAGGCAGGCTACTGACAAACAAGTTGATGTTTCAGGGGTTTCCAACAGTATCATTTAAAGTCAGTATTTTGCTAATTCTATAGTGGTTATAATGATCTAGAGTGCAAATACAATCTCTCATTGGGTCAAATGCTGTCTGACGTGTTTCATACCGATTGTTAGGCGGTTTTTGGTACACTGATTTTGACTACAGATTACTCGGTTTACCTGATCAAGACAGGGGATGCTTACTCCTCATAGACACCTGATGCCATTTCTGGTACATGTGTATCCAGGGGTCCATATTTTGTATTCCTTATTGGAGTTATGAAATTGATTCATTATCTTCACCTTTCGTAAGGAACCTTGTATTATAGTAATTGACCTCTAGCTGTGACAGTAATGACAAAAATGAACACAATTTTTTATTCCAAAAATTTATTTCACAACATAAATCTATAAATATAAATAAAATCTAACTTTGATTACATACCACACAGATCAGCAAATATCTCGTGACAAATTGATAAATGTGAAATACTCCCCCCCCCTCCCCCTTAAGGCAGCAAAATAATTGTGGTACGGTGGTACCCAAAGAAAGGTCTTATCACAAGGAATACACATGTGAAATATAAAAGGTCTAATATCACTAACCATTCAGAAGTTATGACCTAGGTTAAAAGATTTTCAAAAGTTGGTCAAAGTCATGTGGTAATAAAAATTGTTACCTACAGAAAGGCTTTGTCAAGAGAAATACAAATGAGAAATATGAAAGCCCTATCACTAACCATTCTAAAGTTATGGTTTTCTAAAGTAGGTCAAACTCCAAGGTGAAGGTCACAAGGTCAAACACTTTGGTACCAAAAGGTCTTGTCACAAGGAATACATATATGACATATGAAAGCCCAATCAATAGTCATTCAAAAGTTTCCTATGGTTAAAGTTTCTGCAAACAAACAGACAGACAGACCAAAAGCTATAAGCATCCAAATCTCCGACTGCGGAGGCATAAAAATACTTCATCATTTTGGGTTCAAAATCCACAATTTCTTTTTCATAATCTCCATTTAATCATACTCATGCAGTGCATCTATCATTAACACAGTTAAATATAGAATTAAGCTATGATATACATGTAATACACACCTGTACAGTGCCAGATCAGAGACCACAATAAATGCATTCTTCCATGTCATTTATCTCAGAAATAAACTTTTTTTTTTCAAAAAACAAATAATTTCTGTAGTGGTACTTGATTCATTTTCATTTAAAATTCTGATCATTAACCTTAGAAATGTCAACAGTATTTTGGCATACTGACTGTCGAGAAATGATATGTTTACGTACTCACCCAAATAAACTAAAATTTACAACATTATACAAAAGTACTTTCTATTCAATTGTAAAAGATCAATTTGTCAGATGTCTGCAATCAGATAATCAAATCAGTATTTTGTCAGAAACTGCTAACATTTCAGGCTGTAATGGTGAAAATTTAAGCAAAAACTGGACAAGAAAAGATGATGGAAGAAAATTATTTCAAGTGTTTTTTCTTCTTGTAAACTGAAATGGCATGTAACTGTACTTTAATCCTTCGTCCTTAACAAATGATTTAAGTACAACAATGGTAAACTGTGTTGTACTCGTCTTAGACTGTGAAAACACTTATAATGCTTTAAATTTTTATATTAGTTTGGCACAGTTAATGTAAAGCAAGCATATGAAGGTTGGTCCAAAAGTAATTGTCATTACTAAATGCATGTGTATGCATGGTTAAAATTCTGTAAATAGAGTTGTGTTGTTTGTTGTAAAACTGTTGAAGCTGGGCATTGCTATATTCCGTATTAATTCATTACAGTTCTTTCATCATAACCAACACAAAGTTAATTTCTTGCTAGTTCGAGAATCCAGTATATCTAATAATAAAATACAGGGTAGAATTGCACAAATTTATCATTAAGAGTTGAAGGAAATGAAATATCCAGACTTCAAGTGATAGAGAGCGAACAGGACACCTGCAAACAGCGGGTACCAGCACCTGTAAGAGAGTGACAGAGAGTCGCCACAGCAGCGGGTACCAGTATCTGTAAGAGAGCGACAGAGTCGCCACAGCAGCAGGTACCAGCATCTGTAAGAGAGCGACAGAGAGTCACCACAGCAGCGGGTACCAGCATCTGTAAGAGAGCGACAGAGTCGCCACAGCAGTGGGTACCAGCATCTGTTAGAGAGCAACAGAGTCACCACAGCAGCGGGTACCAGCATCTGTAAGAGAGTGACAGAGAGTTGCCACAGCAGCGGGTACCAGCATCTGTAATAGAGTACGTGACAGAGAGTCACCACAGCAGCGGGTACCAGTATCTGTAAGAGAGTGACAGAGTCGCCACAGCAGCGGGTACCAGCATCTGTAAGAGAGCAAAAGAGGGTTGCTACGGAATCGACAGATGTGAAAGATTCGAGTGTGAAAGGTTAGATAAGAATGAGACCCATACTGGCCATACAAATATATTTTTCAAATCATGTTTTAAAAAAGACAGAGTAACTTCAGAATGAGAGCAATGATCAACAATGCCACTGTTACTATGACATCACAATTGGAATAACCTTCATATGTCATCATAAGTGTCAAAAATATTCATGTAAATATCATACAAATCAAAAATATTGTAAAAGTACTGAGTATTTCAACATAAGAGCACCATTATGAAAAGAGAAGAAATATCCTACTTTTAATACTGCACATGTTATTTGGCGACAGAAAAAGCATTTACATCCACAGTAAGCTCCTGGCCTGTGTTCCCCAATATTTTATGTAAAAGTTATAAATCAAAGTATTACAAACCACAGGGAATATTCAGCCTCGGTCTACAGGCAATCAAATTGTGATTCTTATTACATTTTTCTAGAGTAAAACTGCTCTGTTGGTGTGGCATTCATTGTCACAAAATTACTGAACTCGTCAATTAAAAAACATGAATCTTCATGTCTCTGTAACTGTTTTTTTTTGGGGGGGGGGGGGGGGGATCCAAGAGATTCTTCGTCTATGGGGTCTGGATGAGGACCCTTTCTTCTATATTAGGTTGATAATACACCACAGGAACTTGAAGACTAGATCTGTAAAATGCATAGATGTACATGTATAATGAATCATACATTCAATGTACAATAATCTTGTTATTTGAAACACATGTACCAAAGATGAAACTCGTTGACAAAAAATGTGATACCACAATTAATATAATAACTGAAAATCATTTACTCCCAAAAATACAATTAAAAAGATGATTCAACCAATCTTAGTTCCAAGACCATACAGAAAGCCATCTAATCAAAATTAGATGCTAGATTCGCTACATGCGAGTATGGGAGCGGATCTAACATCTAATTTCAATTTGACTGTCACTCTGAAAAATGGAGTACTTTTAGAATCATTTTTAAATTAGCCATATTTATTTTAGTGTCTTTGCACGTCAGTAGCTGTTATGATGAGGAAGCTAAATAATACTGTAGATGTAATTTTTTCAACGTGGGATTAATTCATGCTTAGTATGTGGGTATTGATTTGGTGCAGATATTTGTCCCAGCAAATCTAAAGTACTCCTAAGATACATGTATACAACAGCAATCCAAGAAATCCACGTAATTTTTTACCTGCAGATTGAACAGAAAATTTTATTTCGTGGTATTATGAACCCCTGAAAAAAAATTATGTTTACAATATATCTGTCAATTTGTATCCATGGTGGACATGATTGAAATATGATTTCTCTCCGGTGTCAACTCAACTTTCTCTGGGGCATCAAAGGAACATCTGTGCCAAGTTTGATAAAAATTTATGCAACTACTTTAAAAGGAAAACGAATAAATCTGACACAAATATCAAAATTAGTGGCCGTGTTGGTTGCCCCACTCACTCTCAAAGTCAACAATGATACTGCAAACTAAGGTGTTCCAAGGAATGCTTGTTTGGTCAGCAGATAGACAGAGAATACTAAAAGTGTTTATCAAATGACCTTCACAAAGGGAACACACACTCTGAAGCTTGGCAAGCGATAAAAAAGAGCCTTTCTGTGACTGGTTGATCGTAGTGAACTTACCGATCAGTCTGATTTTCTTGAGGAGGGTGTACAGAGGTCGAGAACAGGTCTGTATAAGTGAACTTACCGATCAGTCTGATTTTCTCGGGGAGGGTGTACAGAGGTTGAGAACAGGTCTGTATAAGTGAACTTACCGATCAGTCTGATTTTCTCGGGGAGGGTGTACAGAGGTTGAGAACAGTTCTGTATAGGTGGGAGGAAAAGTCATTCTTTCATCAGAGGATGTCTGTCTTCTTTCCCTGAAAACATTTACGGTAAATCCCACAACTTAATTAGATTATCTAATTGATTAGCTCGAATCTTCCAGTATTTACTGAAATTGCTCTGAATCAGTGACCAATGCTGAATTTAACAGCTGACAAACTATGTCACAATAGCTGACAATCATCATTTAACAGCTGACAAACTATGTCACAATAGCTGACAATCATCATTTAGTTTTGTTCATTCCTGTAGTCTGAGAGAGTGTGAAACGAACTTGTCTGTCTGCTTGCACGTGTTTCATTACGTATCCATACAAAGACAAAGTACACTGCTGACTGAATTAAATGACAAGCTGACTTTTATTTTGACAGCTGTAAAATTCAGCAAGTCACAGGTTCAGAGTGATAACAATGATCCTTGAAGAATTCAATGTCCAATAAGTACTCCCTAGTAGAGCAAAAACAATTTAAAAGTCGTAACTACATGTAATTAACAAAAATCTTTATACTAATTAGATTGTGGTGAATGAAAATGACTTTGATGAGACATGGACCAGATGACCTCATGGTATCCATCACTTCAAGTGACAGCTTTTCATAGTTTGTCTCATTGAAAATCTGACATAACTGAACATGTTTTAATCTGGCAGTATGAGTAACCTTAAATGGATTACATGTGATACGTTAGCATGGGACAGTGTGAAATGAAATGAATATATACTGTATAACGGGTATCTTCTGAGACTGGAATTTTTTGCGATTTGATCCCTAAATGGCAGTGAATTATATTCTGTGTTTCCAATTTCTACGGAGCTATATGCATATATATATATTTCAAGATTTTAATTTTTGCTATCTGCATAAAATTTACAACCACAGAAAATACCCATTACACAGTGTGTCAGATTGAGTAGATATCCTCATAAAATACCCATTACACAGTGTGTCAGATTGAGTAGATATCCACAGAAAATACCCATTACACAGTGTGTCAGATTGAGTAGATATCCTCATAAATATTACTTACTGTATCTTACCATGAGTTTCTGACGATGTACATGTACTTATCATGAACCTTTTAAAAATCTTTGTTATTTGTATTAAAAAAAAAAAAAAAAAAAAAAAAATGGCTTTGTATTGTACTTTTACTCAGCAAGAATATTTCAATCATATCAAGGACTGATTTTAAAATCAGTTGTATAATTGTTACCTCTGGAGGGTAGAGGGCGCAGAGTAGGCCGAGTTTCTTGATGGCCGAATTCCTCTCTGGGGCCTCTCTGTCTCCATAAACGACATAGAACCACTTCTGCTTGTCGAGAGCATGGAGTCCCTGTGATTGGACAGCTCCCTGATGTTCTGTGACGCTCGGCGAATTGAGTTGTACCGTGCCAGTTGAACACTATTCATAAATTTTAAAAATACATTAAATCTGAAAAATGGAATTAAGGATTGAACACATTATAAATGTGATTGAATAGACATTCTGGCAATTAATATATACACAATTTCAATTCGGTAGTTTTGTTAAACTTCTTCTCATCTTTGGGGGAAATTTCTGTAAAGTTTACATGGAATGTTTCATTACAGAGACATTACTCAGTGAATCCTCGATCACCAGAAGTACAGGACATTGATGCTCACGGTTGCGGTATATGTACAGTAAAACACACTCTGAGAGAGGTGCTGGGGAAGAACAATTTTGGTTCATTTTAAATCATAATCTGTTGTATCAAGTAAATTCAAAATATGACAAATTACAGGGAATGAAAATTGCTTTGAGGTGTGCAGAACTGCCTTAAAGGGAACGTAGGGTATAAAAAAATATTTTCACATTTCAAATACTAATTATTTAGTAATTAAGTCCAAGGGTTATTTCCATTTGATTTTAATCTGTTGTGTAGAAATCGGCTATTAAATATAGCTACACATCATCTGCTGGAGGCTGCCATTTTGCAAGATAAAGTTATCGCTCTTTAAGATATTTCCCACAATTCCATCTGCTTATGACGTACATGTATACCGGGCAATTGCCTCTCAGTGAAAGTAGCTGATCATGTCTGACTGCAAAGGATATCAATTTGAGACTGATTATAACAAGAGGTACTGTGAGCAATGCTCACTAAGAATACCCCCCGCTTATCCCAATCTCCCAAAGGGTGTTGGTAATAGGTATAAACTACCTCTTTTCTGAGTGTAAAAAACAAATGGCATGACAAACCGAACCATATTGCTACTTCGATGTCCAGTGCGCGTGACCTTTTGACCCCAAAATCGATAGGGAACATCTTCATCCCATGGGTAGTCCATATGTATGATATGGTGACTGTAGGTGGAAAGGATAACACTTTAGAGCCCGGAAACCGTATTGCTACTTCGATGTCCAGTGCGCGTGACCTTTGACCTTTTGACCCCAAAATCGATAGGGAACATCTTCATCCCATGGGTAGTCCATATGTATGATATGGTGACTGTAGGTGGAAAGGATAACGCTTTAGAGCCCGGAAACCATATTGCTACTTCGATGTCCAGTGCACTTGACCTTTGACCTTTTGACCCCAAAATCGATAGGGAACATCTTCATCCCATGGGTAGTCCATATGTATGATATGGTGACGGTAGGTGGAAAGGATAATGCTTTAGAGTCCGGAAACCATTGCGTCTACAGACAGACGGACGGACGGACAACCCGATTCCAGTATACCCCCCCACAACTTGTTGCGGGGGGTATTAATGAAGAGGAATTATTAGCAGCTTCAAATGAAAACACTAGTGAATTGGGATGGATTGATGAAAACGACACTCTTAATTCTTAAACTTTTAATTTTGTATTCTTTATACAGTTCATTATCTTCACTTCTTCACTTGAACATTCCCTAGCACATATGATGGACAATGACTGGGCAATTCTATCTGTATATGTTGCACAAAGTTGATTTGTTCTTCAATATGGATTGAGAGTGGGATATTTTTGTCACTATTCATGTCTTCATTGAGCTGAAAATATAAAAATGAAATCAAACCGTTACTTTATAACTTAAGTAATTAATTTTCATGAAAGTGCATGTACATGTATTTCACACAACAAAGAGTTTATTTTTCATAGTAGCTAGTTTTCTCTCTTTCTGATTTATTAGTACATCTGTTTACAAGAGAATCTTGCAATGTGAAACTATACAGCACAAATCAGTTGATTATCACTACACCCCTGCAGCAATTGCCACGTAAATGTCTCAACTTGAAAGATTAACTGCACAGGGGGAATTGAAATTACCTTGGTTGTAAAACTTTGTTAATTGTTTAATAGAAAAATGCATCAAATTACCTGTTTCCTTAGATGCTGATAGTCCAGGTTGGTCAATAGGTTCTGCATACGAGTTTTCATTGGTTTCCAAAAGAAAATGGATTGCCTGAAAAATGAAAAATAGTCATGACTAATTAATTATATATACTATACTTCATATATACTAAACTTCATTTGTTTACTTGTACATTTTCAATTTCTTTAAAAACAATAGTATAATACAAAATGTGCTAGTGCTATGATGATTTTTGAAACTATTACATGTATCCTGCTTTTCCTCATCTTTTTGAGCTATTTTCTCTTATTTTCTTAGGCTTGCTGCTATCAAATATTTCAGTTACTGCATAAAATGTTCACTGGATAAGGATATTAAAATAAACTGAAATAGATTAAATTAGAAAATTATTATATAAGTAAAAGTTTGTTGTAAATAAACTCTGGTATTTACACATTAAGAATTATTAGTATTTACCAAGTAAAAAGCAAATATAATTTATACTTACCCTGATATCCTCTTTAAAAGAATCTTTCTCAAAATGCCGTCCAAAAACAAAAGATTCATTTCCAAGGTTATGTATCCAATTATTGCACAATGTTCATAGTTTTTGGGGGAGATCAGGGATGCTAAAAGGTAGATACATGTATTCCTTTTCCTTTTACCGCAGTGCAAAATTTCGCTTGAACTCCCGACATTTAAATTATAGATACTCTGTAACCCATTTAGTGCTATAGGCACAGCAGTTGTAATGAATTGCCGCATACATGTCATCAGCCGCCATGATAAGAGATTCTCCCATTCAACTCAATTTTCAGTGTAAATGACAGATTAAATCTTGTTATCAGCAGCAATTATTTTTTCTATGCTAGATTTTGTTGTCTGCATGGTACCAGTTTTCACATATCAAAATTTTATTTTTGACCCTACGTTCCCTTTAAGTGATGGTGTCTGATAGTCTGTGAGGCAGCGACTAACACCTGGATCTAGTTAAAGATGTACTTACCCATTTTCTTCTGAACATTCTACTCTGAAAGTAAAGTAATGAAAGATCTATTGAAAACAAGAAGCATGTGTACTAGATTTATTATCTATAATATATCATATCTAATCAATAATGGGTGATGAAACTCTGGCAACAAAATTCCTATCTATCTTGCAAATAAGGAATCTTTAAACTTTATCACTGAAATTTTTAACATCAAATATTTCCACACCAGTGATACATCACACTCCATAAAAACAGACGCTTTCTTTTTGTTTGAAGTAGCCCTTCTGGTTTACGTTTTGGAAGGTTTGATACCCTAGGAATTTCTCACAAAGTGGCAAAATCTCAAACGGAAATTGAACTTTGTTTATATTAGGACTCGAATCGGTCGGAAAGAAATATGTTGATTACACAATTACGGTCACCAAGTGGGCGATGAGAACGGAAATTTGGGGTGCCCACAAGCAAAGTATAGCCACCAATGCAAGTGGGCGAGTGGTAATTTGGAACCCTGATTGACTGCCATTTTACCGGAAACTGTCATTGGAACACCCTGCTGTTTTCGAGAACAAATGCTTTAATGAAGAACCGAATTTTCTTCATTCAGGCCTAATGAAAGCACTTTTATTCAAAAGAAGAATATTAAACCTTCATATTAATTTAATTTGATGATACAATGTTGACTTAACTAATATTTTTTTTAATTTACAGCATTTATTAGAAACTATTTAATTTTCCTGTAAAATAACGGCGTAGTACACATCATCAAAAATTTTCTGTAGACGGTCATATCTCCATATTTGGGAGTTGTTCACTTATGCAATGACAAGTTCCAGTAAAATGGGAGCTGTACGCAGCAAAATTCAAACTCGTAGGTTTTAGTTCTCTTTCTATGCTAATTAAGATGGAATTAAAGGTGAGTCAGTTGTAAAGGTAACTTTGATGATATGTGATATCATTTCACCGAACCAAGTACTGAGTGCAATTTCTATTTTGCTACATTGCGGGTACATGGGACACATTATATCGTTAAATCGGGTATGTAATACTAACAATTCTAACTACAATTTAACAGGTTTGGAACACTTCCCCTACAGCGAGATATTCTCGCTAAAACGCGATTATCACTCTCTAGCGAGAGTAAATATATCCCGTACAACCAAGAAAAACACCCGTGGAGTACATCTCTTTGTGTTTATGGAGCGCCAAATTAACATAAACTCAAATAATTGAAGATATCTCCAATTATTTGAAGATATCATCAATTCTATTATTGCTCTCTTTAATTGAATTAATGCGCGCATTAAATCAATTATTGCTCTCATCAAATGAATTAATGCGCGCTTCAATTCAATTATTGCTCTCATCAACTGAAATAATGCGCGCGTCAATTGAATTAATGAGAGCAATAATTGATTTAATGCGCGCATTAATTCAATTATTGCTCTCTTCAATTCAATTGATGCGCGCATTAATTCAATTAATGAGAGCAATAATAGATTTGATGCGCGCATTAATTCAATTATTGCTCTCTTCAATTCATTTGATGAGAGCATCAATTTAGTAGAAATATTGCTCGCAATAATTCATTTAGAGCTCGGTATAAATAATTTGATGATCTCTTTAATTCAATTGAAGATATCTTTAATTCATTTACAGTGCTTTTGTATAAGGAATTAATGCGCGCATCAATTCTTTTAAAGAGAGCAACAATTCAATTAAAGATATCATTAATTCAATTGTGGATATGTTGAATTGAAGATATCTTTAATTATATAGTTGCTCTCTCTAAAAGAATTATTGCTCTCTTCAAATGAATTAAAGATATCATTAATTCAATTGAAGAGAGCAATAATTGAATTAATGCCCGCATTAAATCAATTATTGCTCTCATCAAATGAATTAATGCGTGCATCAATTCAATTATTGCTCTCATCAATTGATTTAATGCGCGCATTATATCAATTATTGCTCTCTTCAATTGAATTGTAGCGCGCATCAATTCAATTGCTGATATCATTAATTCATTTGAAGAGATCATTAATTCAATTAAAGCGCGCATCAATTCAGCTGAAGAATTAATGCTATCATCAATTCAATTAATGCGCGCAATAATTCAGAATTGAAGATATCATTAATTATTTGAAGAGATCTTTAATTCAATTGTTGCGCGCATCAAATGAATTGATGATATCTTTAAATAATTAAAGATATCTTCAATTATTTGAGTTTATGTTAATTTGGCGCTCCATATGTGTTTCACGTGAAAAGAAGAAAAAGTGTTAAAATGTCTGATACTTCTGCAAATATATTAATCAAAACAAAAACACTCACGATGTGTATTGGATTTCAGACTGCTTCCCTTTTACGCAGCAATTTTGATATGCAATTTCTTGACAATGTTGTCAATTTCATAGAAACAATTCGCATCATGTTGATTGAGTGTGTGTCGCACTTATTCAGCGTCGCACAGGATTTGCCATTATTTTCAATAAAGACACCGAAACACCTGTTAACGGTAATGTTTATTTCTCGCTAAAGTAAAGAGGGATAATCACGTTTTAGCGAGAATATCTTGCTATACAGTCAGCTATAGGGGAAGTGTTCCCAACTTGTTAACACACAGGCACCTGAAGTATGGATATTACTACCCCCTCCCCCCCCTTTTCATAATTTTCTTTCGATTCATGTAATCGTTTCACGCTTTTTGTAAGCATGGTTTAACATGCATCTATCCCAGTATTTCTCCCATCAGAACTTTAAACCACCCAGCTAAAATATACCATCGTCAGAAATTTCATCAACAAAGATAGTTCCCAACCTTTCAGACTTTTTCCGAAGCAGCAATACGGCGAGAATGACAGCAACAACCAAGACCAAAACAACCGGGACAAGGACGATAAAAATAAAATCATTCGTCAGGTCCCTGCACCTGCCCTCAGAACATGGAGGGGGGTGGAAGTTGTAATCCATTTTGCTCTGCTGCATCTGGTTACGTTCCTCCCATATCTTTATCAAATATTTCACTGTGTGGTGAATCTGAAAAATAAAATCTCTGTTTTTGCTCTTATCGGAAACGATTAGATCCTACTAAATCTAAAACTAATATTAATGGAACGGAAAAGTCCGAATTATTCCGATATGGCACAATCTCATGACGTCAAAAAATTCAACAAGTTTGCACAACTTTGCACAATTAATATAAAAAATATACATTTTATGAATATTAGACATCTAAAGTAGCAGACCCATAAAACAGAACGAAAGTATACACTGTCAACGAAACGGTAGATGACTAAAATTCTGGAAATCAAGAAATATAAAATTCTTCAACGAGATACATTTTGAAACTGTATCCGAGAGTTCTTATTTAACTTAGCATTGGTATAGGAATTCCAATCTATAAGAGTAAGAAGGAAGCTAGTACCGGAAGAATTTGACCAAAAAAAATGTTCTCCAGAAGTAAACAAAATTAGAAGTAGTAATTTATTCATTACTTTGGTTATGTAGCAGCCAGCTGGGTTCGATCGCCGGTGGCCAGATAGCTCAGTTGGTAGAGCACCTGCTTAGAGAATTCAGGGGGTCCGGGTTCGAATCCCGCGGTCTGGTCCGTTGCATTTTCTCCCTTCCTGTTACATTTGGTGCCGTAGACCAGCCCCTGGAACTGACAGTTGAAAATGCCTGCCAGGGGATTAAGATCCTGGGTTGATATCTTCAAATGTGAAGATATTTAAGGAGGGAGGAATGTAGCGGTCAGCCGGGTTCGATCGCCGGTGACCAGATAGCTCAGTTGGTAGAGCACCTGACTAGAGTTTCAGGGGCCCGGTTTCGAATCCCGGTCTGGTCCGTTGCATTTTCTCCCTTCCTGTTACAGTTGGTTGGTCCCACTCGGAAAATCTTTCATTCATATGAAGACGTTACCATTGCCGGTGAAGGGCCTATGGTCGGCGTTTACTCCTTTGAGCAGGGAGAAATATTTATCGCGCCACGCCTGCTGTGATACGGGACCTCGGTGATTACTTTGAATATTGTGGATTTTGAGGTTGTCATGAGTTAAATATACTTTAAGTTGAATGCAATTTCTGAGGTGTCAAGAGTTATGGAGTGATCATTTAATGAATGAATTATGATTTTTGTGTCTCTAACATAGCAGCTCTGCGTATTGAGTATGTGAAACGGAGGTAATAATAATATTCATTTTCTAATTACATCTTTTCTATACATTTCTTGACATAGTGTCGAAAAGTATGGGGAAAAAAACAACTAGAAACAAAAAAACACCCACCCGTTTAAATTAAAATCTAACAATTTTATTCATTCATTATGAAAACATTTCCTTTCAAACATAAATATAAATTATTTAGAACCAACTGCATCAACGGTTGGGTTTCAAAAGCAATATAATCTCCTACATTATAAATAATAAACTTGTGTTGAATAGAAGAGTATTTGCTGTGAGATTTGTGTCGCCACCAGAAAGACGGAGGAGGAGGGTACCTCTGTGTATTCAGCATTGAACAAAAATGTCAGATATTTTGTAGTCCTTTTGTATCTGTCTCTAGAGATAGTTGTGAGCTCACGTTAATTAAAATGGTTTTCAAATGGAATGTGCATACATAAACAATGCTGATCTTCATCTAATTGTTTGATGAATTAATGTCATAAAAAAACTTTCAATGGATTTGTATCCAATTACTTTTTGGTCGCTATAAGTAATCGATGAAAATTGGATCTTGTTGGATCTTTGAATAGCTGTTTTGTAAATCAATTTACAATCAATGTGATACGATGACTATGCAGATTGCTGAAAGCGTGATTTGGGTTACTGATAAACGGAAAATGCAACAGAGAATATTACGACTGATGGGCGCTAATATTACACCTTTAAACAGGTGTTAATGCACCAAAAAACGGCATGGTATCAATATCTCTGTACTAGTCTAGATGCGCAGATTCATACGAAGTTTTGAAGCCCGCGGGATGGAGTGTTTCCGAGGGCAGGGGTTGGGGTTGGGTGTGCGTTATACAGCACCTAACCACGAGAACGCTGACCCTACACATAGCTAGTACAGGGTGTAAATGGGGAACCATGTGGAGATTCTGTACCGAATCACCCCCTTCTTTTCCTCATTTCAAAGTTTCATTTAATTTAAACAATATTTCATCAATGATTTGATGGCATTGGGCAGTGATCAATCTCATAACTCTTATAAAGGTGAAGATAACGAACAGTGATCAATCTCATAACTTCTATAAAGGTGAAGATAACGAACAGTGATCAATCTCATAACTTCTATAAAGGTGAAGATAACGAACAGTGATCAATCTCATAACTTCTATAAGCAATACAAAATAGAGAGTTGGGCAAACACGGACCCCTAGATATACCAGAGGTGGGATCAGTTGCCTAGGAGGAGTAAGCATCCCCTGTCGACAGGTCACACCCACCATGAGCCCTATATCCTGATCAGGTAAACGGAGCTATCTGTAGTCAATAGGGCCTCCGTGGCTGAGTGGTTAGAGCATCGCGCTCAAAATCACACGGCCTCTCACCTCTGGTCGACGCGGATTCGAATCCCACTCACGCCGGTAAGTGAGAGTTTCCCAGTTTACTTTTGGAAGGTCGGCGGTCTCTTCCCAGGTACAATGTACCTGGGTTCTCTCTTCCACCAATAAAAACTGGGTGCCACCAGATAACTGAAAAATTGTTGAGTGTGGCGGAAAAACAGCACCCCCCCCCCCAAAAAAAACCACAACAACAACACATAGTCAAAATCAGTGTGCCAAGAACGGTCTAACTATCGGTATGAAACACGTCACACAGCATTTGACCCAATGATAGGTTGTATTGACGAACTAGATCGTTATATAAAATTTGCGAAATGCTGACTTAAATCGAGACTGTTGAAACCTCTGTACCATCAACTTGTTTGCTGTTACTGTCTACTTTCAATAAAACAGACCCCTCTCATATAAGTTTCATTTACTGGTACGTGCCATCATTATCTTGCAATTAAAAACTTAAAACGTTGTGTTATGCACCAACATTAAAACGACTGAAGTTGCATGGCGCTTGATTTTACATTGTTTAATGTCCCTCTCGAGAATTGTTCACTCGTATGGATCCGATGAACGGCTGCAAAATTTAAGCCTATATGCTCGGCGGTTATGGCCTTTGAGCAGGGAGGGATCTTCATCGCGCCATATCTGCTGTGACACGGGGCGTCGTATTTCGCGGTCTCATCCGAAAGACCGCCCCATTTAGTCATATCCTACAACAAGCAATGGGTACTGAGGACGTATTCTAACCTAGACCCTCATAGGAAGCTGCATCACGAAGAATCAATCATGATGACATCCTGCATTTACTTGTGATCACATAGCAGCTACGAAGTCCGTGCGTTCAGATAGATTTAAGATGTCTATTTTTAGGTGCTGAAATATCAGTATATTGACGGACGAAGTGAAGAAGAAAAATGACAGTTGTTTTCTAAACAAAACTCCACAGTTTCCAATGCGATGAAAGAAACTTAGGGAAATGTCACTTCCTAAGTCAATGCAGTAAATTCAACAGATTATGTCCGGTCGGGGAAGAAATGAAGAAAAATTGGACATGCCTAAGCAGCGAAAGTAGGAAAAAGTTGTCTATGGGATTCGAAACGAATAATGAATTCATCCTAAAGATCATATACGGCGGTATACGAATCTTATCAATGATGTCCGCATCCTCCATATAGTCTAATACAATATGTAGGTTGTTTCTGTCCCTGAAACCACGTTCTCCCGGATAAGCTACCTATCTCTTAGAACAACATAGTTCAGTAAAGACTGAAGACAAGTATCTGGATGTTAAGACTTCTAACAATCTTAAAAAATTAAGATTATCTTAAGATATCTCAGTTTTGTGAAACAGCTATGATGTGATACTATAACAAATTTTGGTCATTGGCAGATTTAGTCGTAAAATAGTTTTGTGAAACTGGCCCCTGGAAAATTATATATTATGCAGTGTTGGATCTAGAGAGGCGTTAAGCGGATTGTATATTATGCAGTGGTGGATCTAGAGAGGCGTTAAGCGGATTGTATATCCATTTCGTTAAATATTTTAAACAAAATTGTCAATTTGGGATCTGCACCCATCTTTTGGTAAAAATATCTTCTTGGAGCACACGCCCCTTTGGAAATTTTCTGGACCCTCCCTGAATATTACTATATATAAAATATTACCGGGTACTATATAAACGACACGCACACACACACACACACACACACACACACACACACACACATATATATATATTCAGCAACGCACGTTTTGAACATTTGTCAAAAAGTATACCAATGGAACGTGTAGCGGTCACCCAGCCAAGTGCTGATCACACTTACGTGACCAAGAGAAAGACTCTACCACATCACTATAGAAAAACTAGCTTACTGTTGACTTAGTATAAGTTCCCTATTATACAGTCCGCCACACTATTAATGCTTTATGCACGTACATGTATATAAACCTAAGTTTAGTACTAGAGATGAATACCCGAGTTTCGAAGAAGGGGAACGGATCAAAAGATTGATTTGAACATATTTTATTGTATAAATATACAAAGGGATTGGTTACAAGTTCTAGCAACTTAGAAAACCTTTCCCGTATACAAAACATATTATGTTATACATGTACAAATAAAGATTGTCGTACCACAGAAAAAACAATTATGATAATATACAATATATGTTTAGGTTCATGTTAGTACACAATCAGGCATAAAATGCAAAGCATATTTCAAAATTATGATATATAGGTCCGATTAAAATCTGTTAGAGTTCTTAATAAACTTCTGAACTGCTCTGAAAATATATAAAAAAATACATCATTTGAAAAATATTCATTTCCACATAATAAAAGGTGGGTATCGACATTAGCAATATCATTTAGCTGAAGCAGTTCATTGCAAAAACAATTTCTTGCTTGAGTGTATCTTTTGCATGCAAAGAAGAAATGATGGGAATCTTCAATATGACCACATACACAAATTGGAGAGGCAATGATGTTTTTACGATAGAGATCATTATTTAAAATGCAAGAATATCTTAATTTGATATGAATAATAATCAAAGAATTGGATTACAGGTCAGAATGTACATTGAAATACAGTGTACGTGTATATGGGTTCTTTTATATATCTGAATCAACGTTTACACGTGTACTTTTGCAGTACTTTAAATGATGGATTTCAAAATATCAAGACGGCAAATTGTACCGGTTCTGATGTCAAATTGAGTTCTATGAATTTTGGATAAGTCAACAAGCCTTATCAGTAATCGATTTTTTATGTTGCATTGTTTGCGAATGTTTAATTCAAAGTGTTCGATATTTAACAAATGACTATAAAAATTGTAAACAAACCCAAAATAGACTATTTGGTCTTCGGAAAGAATCTCCATTGATTGAGCTCCAGCAGGGAGATTTATGTGTATAATATATTTAGATTTATCAGTTTCGAACATTGTCGTTTTTATTACCGAAGTTGTGATGAATACAAACATTTCACCTTTCAGCTGGGTCTTTAAAATGATCTCTGCCCTAGATGAATTCTGAATATTATGTTGCGATCGTTAGAACTCATTCTGAAGGAAATGGTGCCAGGTGATAAAAAGTTTTATCCGACAGTCCCCAGGCGGCCGCCAAATAAGTTTCTGGCGACAGCTATATGAAATTATCCGACAGCCGCCACAAACTTATCTGACAGCCGCCGCCACAAACTTATCTGACAGCCGCGGCAGGCGCCACAAACTTACCTGACAGCCGCCACAAACTCAACCGACAACCGCCACAAACTTATCCGATGGCCCCTGGAACCTTATGTGGCGGCTTCTAAATAACTAGCTGGCGGCCGCTTGATAAGATTATTTCCTCCCCTAACACCGACCAGCTTCCGTACATTCTAAATATGTTTAATGTTAAAAAAATTATTACCTGGAAGGAAGCCTTGTGTCTTTTTTCCCATACTATTTCGATTTATAAAATATTCAACTTATTACATTGTGCATCTCATGAAGGGGGCGGGGGGGGGGGGGGGGGGGGGGCAACCCTTCTCCCCAATTCGAAAATATTTTTTCAAATTGAAAAATTTCAATGGTATTCCCAATCCCTTTTAAACTGTTTCCAGGGGTCTCCCTTCTACAGGACTCGAATATACAGATCAAAAACAAAGGATATTAACTTAATCATTGAAGCTGAATTTGAAACGAAGTATTTTTGTGTATAATGCATTTCTTTTTATTCAGTTTGTATCAAATATCAAGTTTTGGTGAGATATTTGTGAATGTATATATCTAATTTGCGAAGAACTACACGATCAAACGTCAGTATCAAATTCATTATACATGTATAGATTCAGGGTTTCCGGACACTCGTAAAATCGATAGAGGTCTATTATATTTGAGTATTCTACATCCTTTGTAGTTCATTTTGTATTGAAGTGAAAATGAGACCTTCATTCATAGGTAAGTCACTACGTTATCATTCTATTTTTAATTTTTGATTTTCCTCGAACAAAGTTTCCAGCAATTATGTTGTATCATTATATTTTTAAAAGAGTATAGAATTAGAAGGCATGTCCTGCTTTTAGAGTAAGCGTTTATTTAATGTCAGAGACAAAAACAAATTTAATCTTTGATTCATCAACGCTCGTGATAGACTAACTGTAGCTTTCTGACATAAATCTTTGAGCAATTTTAGACTATATTTCAATCGAACTGATATTATTTCATATGAAATAACAATAAATAAAATAAACACACATATATACAAAACTGTTTTAGATACATTGAAAAGGATCATGATAGTGAAAAAATATGGGTTATTTACGAGTCAGGGGCAGCCAGAATAATAAGTTTGATCTCAGAACAGATATTTCTAATTCACCAGTTGTGGATCTTGTGAACTTAAAATCAATGGGAGCCATCTACTCTTTAGGGGGTACCAGTGTGTCAAGTTTGATGTCTGTCAAGGAAATGGTTCTCAAGACATTCAATGGTCAATATCCTATTATGTCCTGTTTGACCTTGAACCTTGACCTTGTTATCTCGGAATCGATAAGGGTAATCTACTCATTAGATAGAACCAGTGAACAAAGCGTTCTCAAGATACTGAGCAGAATCCAGTTTGATCTATGACCTTGTGGCCTGAAAAACGATAGGGGCAGTCTCCTTCCTCTCTCGAGGTAACCATTGTACCAAGTTTGGTAACCGTCAAGGAAAAGATTCTTTAGATATTGAGCGGACAAGACTTGGTCTACAGACCGAGTGACAGGTGCAAAATAACATGACTCCTATTTTTCATAGGACCGGGGGGGGGGGGGGCATAAAAATACATGTGGGAAAATAGTCAACATAGACATAAAAAAGAGTGTTGTTTTGAAAGACATGGAAATCAACGTGGTTTGAATTAACTGGCAATTAACTTGGTTACAACGGACGTAATTAATGAAATCTATGGAAGTACGAATGAGGATTTACTATATGTATATGGTTGAAGGTCTGTCTTAAGTGCAGTAAATGTATGATTACATGCAAAACAGATAGTTGCTATGTAAATCCATCGTGTTTTTAACGGGAGGATCTGTACTTCTCTGTTTTATCTCAGTTTTCCCTAACAAAGCCGTAGAGCTACGTATTGTAGCTAGTGTATTGATACGTGATTGATTGATTGATTGATTACGGTTTTACATCATATTGGCAATATTTCAGCCATTTTACAGCGGTTAACTAATTGAAATATGTTTGGCTGTGAGTGTTTGAGTTTCCCCGATGGCCCCCAGTGAGGTTACTCTTTTTCAAAAATCAGGGAAACGATCTTTTACGTGCCAAGGGGGTTGTGATCTTTGACACGGGCACCTTTTAACGTCCCACCCGACGGACATTAAAGTTAAAAATACACAAAACAGGTAAACATACAGATCATTTTGTGTATGTGAACAGTTCTATTACAGAATAATTCATTTTTTGGTAAAATACGCGTTCTTGTATTCATGTACATTGTATAATAGAATGATTGTCAATATTTGTAAACAGTGTTTGCATTTGCACATTATTAAAAAGTCTATTTCGTATGGGCGTAAAATCACTGCATTCTGAACAAATGTGTTGTACATTTAATGGACAGTCACAACATATATATTCAGGCTGAAGTTATCTGTTTAGTAGGTAAGAATGGGTCAATTTTTAATGTCCGATGCGTATTTTTGAAATAATCACTTCGTCCTGGCGTTTCATTACAATGTTACACGGTTTGTTTACTTTGTTATGAATAAAATAAAGTTTACTTGTGTCACATAAATCCCAATAGATTTGCCAAAACGAATTTTATACCAGAATCGGGAGTCATTGGCAGATTGTGCTAATGTATAGTGAAAGGTGAAGATAACGAACGGTCATTAATCTCATAACTCCTATAAGCAATACAAAATAGAGAGTGGGACAAACACGGACCCCTGGACACACCAGAGGTGGGGTCAGGTGCCTAGGAGGATTAAGCATCCCCTGTCAACCGATCACATCCGCCGTGAGCCATATATCTTGATCAGGTAAACGGGAGTTATCCGTAGTCAAAATCAGTGTGTCAAGAACGGCCTAACAATAGGTATGAAACACGTCAGAGAGTAGTTAACCCAATGATAGGTTGTACTGGCAAACCAGATTGTTATAACGATCATCTAATTTGCAAAATGCTGACTTTAAACGAGACTGTTGAAACCTTTGCACCATCAACTTGTTTGTCAGTAGCTTGCCTCGATTTAAAAACTGGAAGCTGAAATCATACCGTTTATCATAAAGTTGAGTTGTTAGTTTGCCGTTGATATTTTTCTGCTTTACGTCTATGTTTACAATTAGTGTAAGATCGTCGAAAGGGATTAGTGACACGAATTTTCATTTTGAAATAATAAAAAAAAAAAAGATCAATGGTGTCGATTTTGAAATTCCCAATTCATTTTTAGTCCAATATTAAAAAACCAAATGTTATATTCACCCCGAAGCTACGTGCAGATGAATGCAACGTTTAGTTTTTCGAAGGTCGATGGAAGTTAGCCAATCGGAAAACAAGAAATTATTCTATCATATAACAGACACACGTATATGTCTTAAATATGCAATAATTTTTTTTTTTTTAAAAATAGAAAGAACAAGATTTTTCAAAGACGCGAAGCGGTGGCTATTGTTGTAAATGTTCATCGTTTATACTTTAATTTACTTGTAATTATTTAAGGAACCTCCAGAGTAGTAACTTCCACAACACATGTATATATAACTACGTATCTTGGCTCACCACAGTGCAATGGAAGCAGTATGACAAGATTATACACATATGATAAATTAGGTACCTCATTTGTTTGAATAATGGATAAAGAAAAGCAATAACCAATTCTGATGTAGCAATATAGTGTTTGAATTGGAAGACAGAGATAGTGTAAGTTTGGAAGTATTTCCCCATCTCCACAAATCAAAAGTTCCAAATACAGAATTGAACTGAATTATTGAAATATATGAGGGGTGTCTAGAGTTCGTTGACTGGCCTCATACTTCTCGAAGTTTTGATATTCATGTACCTCGTAATAGTAGACCATTCGCTGATTCTTAGAGATGAATCCCGAGAACCCTTTGATTTATTGCAAATTAACTGTTACACAAATATGATTAAAAATAAATGGTAAATCTTATTAATATGTGACTGTATAAATGGATACATATTTTTTTTAATGCAAAATTTAATCGTAAATCTTTTTTTGATACACCATTACATAAAAAATTGAGGTAAGACTAGTTTTTCCTCACATTTTCTGTCATACACTCTTGCGACTACATTGGTTATGGCGCAATATATTTTCTGATTTACGTTACATGGTGAAGTAAAATAATAGAATTTCCCAATCCCAAACATGTGCAACTTTAGAATATTGTGTCGAATCAAGAGCAATTATATTATTATTATGGTCTCCTTTCACCTCCACCAACCGCCGTGTTAACCTTCATTGAATGACTGACGCACGAATTCCGAATGACCATGAGGGAACGAAAGGTTTGAGTGGTCGAACGGTTTTAGATGTGAACACAATGTTTTGGTCTGGAAACGGAACGTTCTGGTCTGGAAACGAAACTCTCTGGTCCGGAAACGGAAGACTTTGGCCTGGGAACCGAACGCTTTGGCTTGGGAACGGAACACTTTGGCCTGAGGACGGAACGCTTTGGCCTGAGAACGGAACACTTTGACCTGAGGACGGAGGACTTTGACCTGAGGACGGAAGACTTTGGCCTGAGGACGGAACGTTTTGGCCTGGGATCGGAACGCTTCGGTCTGGGGAAGGAATGCTTTGGTCTGGCTCTCTGGTCTGGGAACGGAACACTTTGGCCCGAGAACGGAACGCTCTGGTCTGGGGAACAGAACGCTTTGGCCTAGGAACGGAACGCTATGTTATTGGTAGGGAACGCTTTTGTCTGGGAACGGAACACTTTGGCCTGGGTAGGGAACGCTTTGGTCTGGCTCTCTGGTCTGGGAACGGAACACTTTGGCCTGAGAACAGAACGCTCTGGTCTGGTAACGGAACGCTTTGGCCTGGGTATGGAACGCTCTTGTCTGGGGACGGAACGCCCTGGTCTGGGAATGGAACGCATTTGTCTGGGAACGGAACGCTCTTGTCTGGGAACGAAACGCTTTGGTCTGGCTCTCTGATATGGGGATGGAACGCTTTGGTCTGGCTCTTTGATATGGCGATGGAACGCTTTGGTCTGGGAACGGAACGCTTTGGTCTGGGAACTGAACGCTTTGTCCTGGGATGGAACGCTTAGAACTGAGAACTAAACGCTCTGGTCTGGAACCGAAAAGCTTTGGCCTGAAGCAAGGATTCTTAAATTCAATGAATGCGTTGAGATTTAATATTTTGTATACTACTACAGAAAATGTGTATTCTCTAGAAAGACAGAAATCTGGGTGTATTTTTTAAAAATTTTTTTACAAGGTTGCTACATGTAGTACTAGTTTTAAGCCACATTCTTATCATACCATAAGACCTTTGTTAGTTTTGTTTCTTCGTTTGTTCTACACATTAGGTGTTTTTACTTGTGGTTTATATTACACATTTTGTCCTAATCACAATGAATGAACATACTCCGGTCTTTTTGCAAAAGAGAACTAAGAAAATATAGGGTAGGTCGAATTTCCTCTGATAGATTTAGTACTTTGCACGTTCATAATTATTTCTGCCATACATTTTTTTCCCGATCTTTTTCACATAATACTGGCGCAATAAGTTAAATAATGATATAATATAAAGTGGGGGTGGGGGAGGGGGTCGGATAAATGAAAACAATTTTTCCTACAAAAAGATAAGGGACAAGGCACCTAATTTGGTCGCAAGAGGGTAGCCAGTTCAAAACGTCAGGGAATTTTTATACACTGCTACTTTTGTCAAGTTAGTTTGAAAAAACTTTCTTTGTCGTGGTTTTTGCTGGAGACAAAGGTGAGTATCTTAAGATTTTTCAATTGATAAAAAGATAATTATTTCACTACGGCGTCGATTCATCAAAAAATATAGTTCATCATAATCGTATTTCAGCTGCAAGTGCAAGTATAAAAGAGTAATGCGGATCCAAAACTCTTATGTTTTATGAGACAGTATGGTGTTGATTGCTTTGTTGGCATAAGCAAGTGATTTTAACTATTTGTGTTGATTCCCGAAAAAAGCCCGTCTCGCGAAATAGGAACTACATTTGTACCCATCACATATTTATAGTCGTATTTTCTTCCAGCTACATGTATTTCAAGAATGCATGCTTTCATTGCAGCATAATAAACATCGTGATCGTTAATTGTGAAATATTGATAAGATTATCTAGACCTCTCTCCGGGTGCCATTTGCCTAATGTAAATTTTACATAATTATTTTTACCTGCGTTACACCCACTGTGCGCAGATTGTGCATCTGGGAACACATCTAAACACTGGGATACAGTCCAGTCCCGCAGTACTCTTCAGTTTTAGCTATCGATCTTAATTATAGCGTTTTATTCTGATAAGTTTACATATACAAGATCTTATGTCATACTTTCATTTAATTGTGTTTTATTTCTCTTCTAACCCCTGTGAAGCGCCTTAGAGTAATTTGTTTTATACAAGGCGCTATATTCATAAATTTAATTAGCATCATCATTATCGTCCCCAATGTTAATGGTAAATCTTGAGGCAGCAGAGTCCCTTTTCGATCAATTATTGTTCCACTACCCGGTATTCTATTAACATTTCCCCGGAAATTGACATGTTGAGCTTTTGGGCTTTATATTATAATTCAACCCCACTTTTTTGTTCACTTTCGCCATCTTTGTTAATACTATCTTGTTAATACTATCTTGTTAATAACTTTTTGTTATCAATATGCTTTGACTTGTTTTGTATTAATATTTTCTTGTCAGTTATTTTGGTATTATATAAAGAGGAAAGTATAAACTCAAAAAACTTAAGATATCTCGAATTATCTAAAGATATCATCAAATGAATTATTGAGCAAAATAATTGACTTGATGCGCGCATTAATTCAACTGATGGGTGCTTCAATGTGGTGGAATTATTGCTCGCAAAATTTAAATTGGAGCAAGGTATAGTGATGATCTCCTTATTCAACTGAAGACATCTTTAATTACAGTGGAGCCTCGTTAATCCGGACACTTTGGTTCCCAGCAAAATCGTCCGGATAAATGAAGCGTCCGGATAATTGAATCGCATATTTTCTAGCTTTGCATAAGTAGCCAATATGTGCCTACTTTATTGATGCATAGTGAATTAAACACATTCTATCATTGGATTTAACCATTTGCATTAGTAAATAAATTATGATAATGTTAACATTTACATGTATTTCAAAGCACTAAAATTTAATGTACGTGTTCAGTGTATTTGCCTGTGCTTACATTGTACATACATATGATCTCTGCAAATAAATATACAAAAGTGTGTACCGTATGCACTAAAATAAATAATGAAGCACTTTATGTAACTATAAGTAATTAAATCATTAGTAACTAACATAATCATTTACATTTCAAACATTTCATCACACTTTTACTTCTTAAAGAGGCCGGTAATTTCCATCTGTCACGATTCACGGGTTCGGCGGTCTGTTAAAACAATCTTCATCGTCCAAAGTTGATAGAAGAATTTCGTGATTATCATGTCAGTTGACAACATTCTTTAACCAAAATCCAATCTTCCATAGTTTATATTTCTTATTCTATAATCATCCAAGACAATATCAAGAAAACAAAATCATTTAAGCTCGTAATATCAAGACCTACTACTGCTTTGATCTAGTCACGCGCACCTATTATTTTCATGATGCGATAATAACGGAACAAAACTCGGATGAAACTAACATTACAGGTACATACAGAATTTAATTGTCATTTTCCTTAAAATGGTAATTTTCTCACTTCTACGCAGAGTTTAAAAATTCGAAAGCAATAAAGCTCTACAACATCGTAACAAGAATCAATCGTACACAGGTACATTCTACATGCGTGACATTCTAAACATACTACATATACATGTGCATGAACATACATGTATATTTCACGCCAATCAACAGTATAAAATCCAGAATCTAGAAGTATAATCTACACTCTTTAGATTTGAATAAGCCGATATCAATTTACGAATCAGTACAACTGATACGTGTAGCAGTTAAAAAAATTATCATTACGGCATGATGTTTAATTTATTAATACTATTAGGCTATTGATCAAGACTATAAAATAATATGCTACAGATTTATTTACAAAATTCAACACTACACGCAATAAAGACCCTATGTGCGAAAATTGGCAATACAATGTCTTGATCGGCACGTGCTATCTAATGGACTTATCATCACACACCACCGAATTGGAGGGAGGTGTTGACAGGGTACAGGTAATCGCTTCAATTAGACAGTTTGGTTTGTTTTCTTTATAATTTACGCCTTGCTAAAATTGTCCGACACGGACCTTCCCTAAACAAAATTACCGTCCGGATTAACGGTACAATTTTCAATGCATTATAACGTTTTGTAGTAAAAAGTGACCGTCCGGATCCGGAACGCGAATTTCCGGATTAATGATGCAAAATAATGTATAAAAATTCCATTCCCTAGAAAAATCGTCCAGAAGGTGTAGCGTCCGGATTAATGGCGTCCGGATTACCGAGGTTCCACTGTAATTACGATTTTCTGTGAGGAAGTAATGCACACATTCATTTAAAGAGAACAACCTTTTAATGAAATACATGTAGATCATTAATTCAATTGCGGATATGTTGTAGATAGTTGCTTTCTCTAAGGGATTTACTTGATTTCTCTACACCAACCACAAAGTCTACACCTTTCCGTAATCAAGTAAAATGGTGTACACTTTTAGTTGTACACTTTCTACACCCTGGTTAAGGCATATGTTGGTAAATGCACCGAAAAATTCAATATGGCTGGAAAATGGTGGATTTCTCTCTGTGTATCCTGTTAGCTTTACAGTATATAGGAAAATAATTCCAATGTATTGTATGTAGTCATATACAAGAGTTTAAAAATTCTAAAGAATAAATGAAAACGATTAATATTCCGTATGATTATAAAAAAAAAACGAGTTCGGCGACCCCCCTCCCCCCAAATGAATAATGATAAAAAAAAAATAACAAGATGTGTTTGTGAAACACAAATGCCCCCGATAATGGCCAATTCTGAAGATGGCCAAGGTCACAAGGACAAATATCTTGGTACCAGTAGAAAGATCTTGTCACAAGAAATGCTCATGTACAATATGAAAGCTCTAATATTTACCATTTAAAAGTTATGGCCAATGTAAAAAAAAAAAAATAAAAGTAGGTAAAATGTCAAGGTCAAAAGGTTTAGTACCATCGGAAAGGTCTTGTCACAAGGAATATTCATGTGAAATATCAAAGCTCTATCACTTACTGTTCAAAAGTTATAATGAAGGTTAAAATTTTCAAAAAAGTAAGCCAAACTCCAAGGTCAAAAATGTTAGTACCAACGGAAAGGTCTTGTCATAAGGAATGTGAAATATCAAAGCTATATCACTTACTGTTCAAAAGTTATTAGCAAGGTTAAAGTTTCAGACAGAATTACAGAATGACAGACAGGACAAAAACAATATGCCCCCGATCTTTGATCTCTGGGGCATAAAAATTGGAGTATGACCCAGCATTTTTCAGATGTATGTAGTCATACATAAATGCACATCAAAATACCATTTTGTAAAAAAAAAAAATCTTAAATAGTAGTAATTATTTATTAAAGTCGTTACATTCTCCAATGAGGATCTACTCAGCTGCTGAATGTCCATATTAAGTATCCTACACTACACCAAACTGCACTTGTTTATCAAGTGTAAATCAACTACACCGGGTATACAACGGTGTACACAAATCAAGCGTTCCGAAGGAAATTTTGCGAGCATCAATTGAATTAATGGTATTTTGAATTCAATTAACGATATAATTAATTAAATTGAAGAGCAATGATTCAATTATTGCGCGAATTAATGGGCGCTACATTGTGTAAATGAAGAGAGTGATAATTCAATTATTGCACGCACTAATTGAATTCATGCGAGCATCATTTCAATTGAATGCTCGCAACAATTCATTACTTGAAGAGGTTTTTAATCGAATTGTTGCTCGTATCAAATGAATATATATCTTCAAATATTTCAAGATATCTTCAATTATTTGCGTTCATGTTAATTTAAATTGGCGCTCCACACATCTTAGAACTCTATCAATCCTGACTGGAAGCCGGATTCTAGACTCGAGTAGATGAAATGACCTGCCTCTAGTGGAAACTCGACCTGATCAGCAACAGCTAGATTTACCCGATCACATACTAATAGTTCCACTCCAAGTCGCCCCGACAGAATTGATACCTGACAGAAATATGGCGTCCAGAGTTGGTTTGATTGATTGTATATTGTTTAACGTCGCTCTCGAGAATATTTCACACATATGGAGACATCCCCATTGGCGGTGAAGCGCTGCAAAATTTATGCCTCATGTATGCTCGGCGCTTACGGCCTTTGAGCAAGGAGGGTTCTTTATCGTGTCACACGTGTTGTGACATGGGACCTTGGTTTTTGCGGTCTCATCCGACGGACCACCCCATTTAATCGCCTCTTACGAGCAAAGGGTACTGAGGACCTACATATGTATTCTAACCCGGACCCCCATGGGAACAGAGTTGAGCGTTATGGGCATGTATAAAAACAACTCTAAACCCTCATGCCAACTTTTAAAGCAAACTGGTCGACTTTAACCCCCGTGTATTTTAAATACCAAAATTAGCAGTCATTCATGAATACGACAGAGGAGAAAATGCTTGTCAGGAACATCAGATTTTAATGTAAAGGATAACATCTACCACTTATGTTCTCAAAGATTCCCGGCCTAAAGCGGGTTACAACGATGTAAGGAATGAATGTATGAAAAAAAACTTCATGCATGTTTGCAAAATTACTATTCCTGTTAATATACATGTAAAAGCAAACAATATATTTCGTGTGTGTTGGTTTGTTTGTGTGTGTGTGTGCATTGTGTATCAAACGCTTTACAGATCCTGTTTTTGCTATATGTAATCCGGTGGTAAATCATTCCTCACATCTATAGTTGTCGATAAAACGTATTTTCTAATAGGCTTTTATGTTCAGTTGAAAGGTTACTTACGTGTCACAGTGTCCTTAGCGAGAATGAAATACAGTACAACAGTAAACGTTTGTTACTGATAAAATACTGGCGAATGTAAACCTAACTATATCAATAAAGGTATGACGTTAATTCACAGAACATCAAAGGCTGTCCTTGTTGTAATATTTCCATTAAACACCTCACATTATGCATCATTAATATTTGCTTTGTTACAAAAGTAGGACAAAAAACAATTCTAAGTTTTACGTCACATATATATTAAAACTGTGAGAGAGGGAGTGAAAAAATAAACAAAATTTCTAACTGCAGATAAAACATCCATTTAATGTACATCCAACTACCAAGCAAATAAAAACAGAAGATGTAAAATGGTCTTCTTTAAAAAGACTCATCAAATTTCGAACGAAAGTCCCACCCATTACATGTACAGGTGTACCAGTTGGTCATAAATGTCGTTTTGATTAATATATTCATCTTCGAACCTAAAAATCAATAGATGAGATTTTGGCTTCAAACATTATAAATCTTTTTTAAATATAACTTTCAAGAACTCTGTGTGTGTGGGCACTGGGCGGTTGGTGTAAAACGTAAAAATTATTTAGGTCGGCCTAAACATATATTCAATATTTGTTTTCCTTATCTACTCTGGTGAAGACATCGATTTTAGAAAGCAAAGACCGAAACATGGGGGATCATATCATTTAATTCTATACGGACCAATGTACTTATAGTACAATTTCACAACTGACAGAATGCAAAGACCGAATCATATCATTTAATTCTGTACGGACTAATGCACTAATACTATAACTGACAGAATGCGAAACATGGGGGACCATATCATGACTAATGCACTAATACTATAACATGGGTAATTGCAATCAACACATTCTTTTCTTTACATGTTTTAAATTATCTACGGTACCATGCATCATTCTCCATTCTAATAACACTATATTCAATCCTTGCATAGATCCTCTGATAATAACTGTCCGATTTCAGCAGGTGTGCAAATGGAAAGATGGGCTCCGTTGAGGGTCGTAACACCTAACTTCCAATGTAACTGCTAGTATAGATATATCTAGTTCTGTTTAACGCACTATATGAATTAAAGCTAGTTATCCCTACCTAGGGTTAGTCTAGATATTTGTTCAATCTAGCGCTACTTACCTGTGGCTGAAACAATCTTAAGCGCAACCTTGTTTTTCTTCCTATGTAAATTGTAAAATGAGTTTTGATTGGGTCAACAAACAGGGAGTAAATTGCAGTTTTCTCTGCTGAAGACTTGGTAAATAATCTTACGTCAGAAAGCATTGTCAATCATAATTACTTGATCATTTCCGTAACAACAAATTAATATCATAAGTAAGTCGACGGTATCAAAATGCACTATTTTTCTGTTGCTATGTGCATACCAATGTAGCTATGACGTCATAGTTTTACATTACGAAATGAAGCATCAGTTTCGTGAGCTAAAACAAAGCTTTAATTAAATGTATAGCTAAGATATTCAGATCTACCACTATTAATTTCCACAGTTATGTTTATGAATTAGGGTGTGTTTATATATTAGGGTGAGTAAAACTTGAATGATACAAAACTGAAATTGTTGTGAAAATTAATCATAAAAATAACATATAATACAGGGATTTAACGCTAGACTCATCTACATCCATTCGACAATCTTCGGGTTATTCCGTTATAGTACGCTTCATACAAACCTCGAATGTGCTTGGACCGCCGCGGCGTCCTCGAGGATAACACGTTCGCCCCGCATAGGAAAGGCCGGGGTTCGAATCCAGGTCGCGACAGTCCTTAGTCGTTAAAACAGGTATTGACAGTTCCATCGCCAAACGCTGGGCACCAGGTGTGAATGTCATAGGTCCTCGGAGATGACCTTAAAAATGGATGCCCCGTGTCACAGTAGGTGTAGCACGCTAAAGAACTCTCATTGCTCAATGGCCGTAAACGCCGAGCAAAGGTGTAAATTTGAAGCCCTTCACCGGTCTTGGTGACGTCTCCATACGAGTGAAAAATTCTCTCTCTCTTAAGAGAGAGAGAGAGAGAGAGAGAGAGAGAGAGAGAGAGAGAGAGAGAGAGAGAGAGAGACGTTAAGCAAGATACAATCAATCAATCGAATGTGCTTAGCGTAGGGATATGCACCCATTTGTAACATTTCTTCACCGGAATTACTCTTCTCCACTCCGCGTTTAAAGTTAAAGACGGCTAACGTCTCAATTTTTAGACGAATAGAGTACGCTTTATAAAGTTCTTCATTTTATTATAAAAATCCCGCATTTTAACACATAGTACAACAAAATTGAATATCAGAAAAAACCAACAAGATTCACACACTGAAGTATCAATAATAGTGCTATCAATAATCATCGGTAAAACCAGATGTCAAGTTGCACTCTATATATACATGTATGTACTTAATTTCTGAAAAAACATTTTCGCTATTTTAATGGAAATTTAACAAAACGACGTACTTTGTGACGTCATAATGTATCAACATAAAATTTTCTGCGTATAGTCAGTTTTTAAATCGAGGCAAACTACTGACAAACAAGTTGATGGTACAGGGGTTTCAACAGTTTCGACTGAAGTCAGCATTTCGCAAATTCTATGGTCGTTATAACGATCTAGTTCGTCAATACAACCTATCTTTGGGTCAAATGCTGTCCGACATGTTTCATACCGATTGTTAGGCCGTTCTTGGCACACTGATTTTGACTACGGATAACTCCGTTCACCTGATCAGGATATCGGGCTCACGGCGGGTGTGACCGGTCGACAGGGGATGCTTACTCCTCTTAGGCACCTGATCCCACCCCCAGTGTATCCAGGGGTCCGTGTTTGCCCAACTCTCTATTTTGTATTCCTTATAGGAGTTATGAGATTGATCACTGTTCGTTATCTTCACCTTTCATTTAGGTCATAATTATGTCATCTTATTCCAGATGCACTTCCTAGATATTTTGTATTCCGAAAAGTGGAAAATCTTGAACTGATTTAGAGACTGGGACAAAGAAGGTCTTATTCATATGAGCCTTCTCTTAGAGGGTATATGCAAACCCAGAAAGTGAGTCAGTGGTTTGAAAAATTGATGTACATTTAGAGTGAATAAAGTTCATTTAATTCGAACTAATGATATCTCTTCAGGAACATAAAGGTTGATTTAATCATCATAGTCCTTAGACTTTACATTAGTTTAATAAAACTCTGGGACCAATACTTGGCCGTCGCTTCCATACCATTGATCTTAATACATTTACACATGCGCATTGCCTAGTATTCTGTGAACATTCTTTTGCATTTTGAATAAATCAGGTGGTATTTGATAATCAATTATGATGATACAATTCGGTCATAGATAGGAAATGGTCCCGATGGGGGACTCCTAGAGAACAAAGACTTTTTTCTAGAGTTTCATTTTGTTGCAAAAAATGCGAATTCATGTCATAAAGTAATTACACCTTTGCAGTGTTTTAATCAATCGCGTTTCGTTCTTCCCACTCAAAAATAACAATATTAATATTTAATAAATCGGGGATACCGGGAAAGCGAGAATCAATGCAGTACCTGTTCGAGTAGAGGAAATATATCATTTAACAACTCTTAGTATATATTGTTACTAGCAGGAAATATTGCTAATATATGCGAATTTTATATGAGCAGTGTAATACTATGATGCAATAACAATTCATAATTACCTTCTCATATAATGCATGCATATACATGTAGTAAATTTGATCATCTACCGACCACATTTTACTTCCTTGTGATAGTTTTAAATAGCAAATATAGAACAGTATCATGAGGGGCCTTCGTGGCCGAGTGGTTAAAGCATCACGGCCTCTCACCTCTGTCGGCGCGGGTTCGAATCCCGCTCGCGCCGGTAAGTTTCCCAGTTTACTTTCGGAAGGTCGGTGGTCTCTTCCCAGGTACATTGTATCTGGGTTCTCTCTTCCGCCAATAAAAACTGGGCGCCACCAAATAACTGAAAAATTGTTGAGTGTGGCGGAAAACATCAATCAATCAATCATAATCTCGTGACACGATCATCATAATCACGTGACACGAATCAACAGCGACATCTTGTAACATTTCTGAAAAGTATATCGAGTGCAATTTGTAGTGTTTATTTCACTTAAATAACGTATTGAAACGTATTATGGGGTAAATTTAAATAAGAATTTTGAAGTTATGAGGGTAAATATAAATAAGACAAGTAAAGTGTATGGGGTAAATTTAAATAAGAAATTTGAGGTGTATGGGGTAGAAATGTAAATATAAATAAGTTTAAAGGGACTGATTCACGATTTCCTCCAATATTTTGTTTATCACTTTTAATGATCAAAATCTATTGTCTACTGTGTTTAAAAGGTTCCACAAGACGGTTATAAATAGGTTATGACAGAAGCTCATTAAAGAGCTTATAATTTGTTGTGTAAAGAAAAATTGAGGTATGCTTTTGTTTAGAAAGTTTTGAAATGCATAGTTATCGATCTAAGTTTGTGATATGAAAGGTGAAGATAACGAACAATGATCAATCTCATAACTCCTATATACAATACAAAATAGAAAGTTGGGCAAACACGGACCCCTGGACATACCAGAGGTTAGATCAGGCGCCTAGGAGGAGTAAGCATCCCTTGTCGACTGGTCACACCCGCCGTGAGCCCTATATCTTGATCAGGTACTAGTAAACGGAGTTATCCGTAGTCAAAATCAGTGATATATATCACATAAAAGTATCCTTTGGGTGAAATATGCCATTTAAAAGTTAAATGTATGTGTGTAAAATTCATTAGTTTGTTTGGAAACAAAGAAGATTAGTCTTGTTTACATAGTACAGAATTAAAGCTAAATTATTGCTCTTAGTTTAATTTTGGTTGCTTGACATATTTTTTCTCAACAAATGTGAACCAATCCTATCGAAGGTGTATGGAGATAAATGTACGGTAATTCTTACATAATCGCCTTCGATGTGTTAAATGCGCACGTTACGCTGGTGTGCCGGAACACTGAAAGCGCATGCAGTAAATGCATTTCTTATATTCACAAAGGATTGATTGATTGTTTGTTTCACGTCCCGATGAGAATTGTTCACTCACATCGAGACATTACCAGCTGTAGGTGAACCATAAATTTAGACCTATAGTTAGCGCTCAGGGCCGTTGCAGTGAAGGTTCTTTATCGCGCCAACGCCTGCCGCGACAGGGGGCCTCTGTTTGTAAGGTCATATCAGAGAGGCCTTTGATACTCACTTTTAAGTGCCGAGCGTTTGGCGAAGGAGCAATCACTACTTATGTTAACGTCTTAGGTTTGACGCGGCCATTGCACGATCGTGGCTCGAACTCCCGACCTCCCGGTTACGAAGCAGACGCTCTACCACTGAGCTATCGTGACCGGTTGATAAAGGAAACTCGGTATTTCATTTCGACTCTAATTCAAACTTCCTTCATATTTTTTCCAATGAGTGACGCTTTTGGATTTATGTGAGGATTTCGAATCTTATGGAAGACGCATAGGTATCTGAATGTAAGTAGTCAATCCATAATGAAAATTATTTCAAGAAATTTGAATATTGTTACAACAATGAACTAGTCCCGGTAGTCTAGTCGCTAGAGGGTGCTCGCTTCCCAGCCGGAAGAACCAGGTTAAGTTTTCGATCCCGGCACCGCCTCCAACCTGAGACATTTAACATCACCAGGTGTTCGACATTAAAACGGAAATTCGCAGTTCTTAAGGGCTTCCTGTGTGACGGTGATTCGATAGAGAAACCTCACTGCTGTGGTCCTGAGGGTCATTCATAGGTCAACATTTGTAGGACAACATGAAAAACTGTTGACGTCTCTACTAGAGTGAAAAATCATGGGGCGTATAAGAAGATACATGTTTAAACACGCAAGTTATCTGATGCTGTTTGTGAATTGAAAGGTTAATATTTCGGATTGTGTTTCATCTTCAGAATTCGTCTTGTGTCATTTAAAAAAAGAATTCTGAGCTGTCTTTTTGCAAAATGATTCATCGTATTAAAATTTGTACAGGCTTAGAAGTACGGTGGACATGCAGATTTAACATTAATTAGCCCGGCCAATATATGGTTTTCCAGTTCCTCTCTTGAGCGGCACGTTAAACAATATACAAATGAAAAAGAAACAACAACAAGAGGCCCATGGGCCTAGAATCGCTTTTCTGATACATCGTAGAACAGGCAAAAATTCTCACTAACCAAGATTCATCAATTAACAAAGTTTGATGATGTTTAGTCAAATAGTACCTGGAAATTTAAATGTAACTGTCCAAAAGTAGGTCACAGTGACCTACTTTTTGGTCGACTGACAAGTCAAATAGTATTCAAATATATCGGACAAATTCCAAAAGAAGGCCACAGTGACCTACTTTTTTGTCGACGAACTCCGAAGACTCAAGATGCATCAACTGACAAAGTTTGATAATTGAAGTCAAATAGTATCTAAAATATTCAGATATAAATGTCAAATTCCAAAAGTAGGTCACAGTGACCTACTTTTTGGTTGACACACTCTGAAGACTCAAGACCCATCAACTGACAAAGTTTGATGATTGGAAGTCAAAGTAGTATCTGGAATATTCAAATATAGCCGTCAAAATCCAAAATAGGTCACGGTGACCTACTTTTTAGTCAACACACTCTGAAGACTCAACATGCATCAACTGAAAAAGTTTAATAATTGTAAGTCAAATAGTATCTGAAATATTAAAATATAGCCATCAAATTCCAAAAGTAGTTCACGGCGACCTACTTTTTGGTCAACAAACTATGAAGACTCAAGATGCATCAACTGACAAAGTTTGATGATCCTAGCTTTCATAGTGTCTAAAATATGCATCTAAAATTGAAAATGTGAAATTTGAATGTCTGCAAAATTCGAAAAGTAGGTCACTGTGACCTACTTTTTTAAAATATAAATATGTTTCGAGGCCTCTAAACGCATCAACTTACAATGTTTGATGATTCTAAACCTCTCGGTATCTGAAATAACAACCTAAAATGTATTAAGGATTATCTCCCTCATGCATAGCTCTTATCCTTGGACGAATTTGGCTCCACTTTTTTGGCACGCTGTTTTTGGCTATATTTAGCTCTAAAACTTCATAGTTATTTCGGATTTCAAACATTTCGGTTGAGCATCACTGAAGAGACATTATTTGTCGAAATGCGCATCTGGTGCATCAAAATTGGTACCGTATAAGTTTTACATTCATAAATGATTAGCCAAAAAATTCAGAAAGTAGGTCATGGTGACATACTTTTTACATGACGCACTTCAAGGTCCCATGATCCATCAACTGACAACTTTTGATGATCATAGGCTCAATAGTGTCCAAGATATGCATCAAAATGCAAGGTGAAGATAACGAACAGTGATCAATCTCATAACTCCTACAAGCAATACAAAATAGATAGTTGGGCAAACACGGACCCCTGGACACACCAGAGGTGGGATCAGGTGCCTAGGAGGAGTAAGCATCCCCTGTTGACCGGTCACACCCGCCGTGAGCCCCATATCCTGATCCATTTAATAATAATTACCTGCGAAATTTAAAAAGTAGGTCACCATGACCTACTTTTGAGACATCATGATAGGTCGTAAGATGCATCAACTGACAAAATTTGATGATCCTAGTCCTTATACTAAGCAAAATATCAAAGTTTTAACAAAACAAAATTTAAGTTCAACTTTAAAGTGATCTTGAGACCACACCCTTTGCCCCAGGATGATGCCTTGAACAATTTTTTATCTACAACCTATCTTCATCTTTATGTATAAGTTTGGTGATAATTTGCACAGTGGTTCTTGAGAAGATTTTTTAGCAACCACTACTTTTGTTTGCATTTTCCTAATTATCTCCCCTTGTTAAAGGGTCACAACCCTAGTATTAGTACAAATGAAAGCCCTTGGGCCAAGGATATCCTGTGACAAATTTGACAAAAATTGACCAAGGGGTTCTTGAGATATAGCCCTTTTTCCAAAAAGTTGACGCACACCGCACGCCAGACATATGGTCATACATCCATGTATGATTAGCTCTTTGAGCCTTCGGCTCAGAAGAGCTAAAAATCCAATATAGAATTGATTGCCAAGTCAGGTTGGTTGTGTATTGTTTAACGTCCCGCTCGAGAACTTTTCACTCATGCACATATGAGGACGTCACCATTGCCGGTGAAGGGCAGCAAAATTTTAGGCCTATGTTCGGCGCTTACGGCCTGTAAGCAATGAAGGATCTTTATCGTGCATACCTGCTGTGACACGGACCCTCTGTTTTTGCGGTCTCATCCGATGGACCGCCCTATTTAATCGCCTCTTACGACAAGCAAGTGGTACTGAGGACCTATTCTAATCCGGATCCGCACAGGACGACAAGCAAGAGGTACTGAAGATCTATTCTAACCAGGAACCCCACGGGACTCTCCATATCGGTCGTATCCTGGCTCATTCAATTCTGAAATAACATTTAAAAATAAATGGTTCTTATCTCCATAATCATGCTTGCTGCGTAACAATGACGGTGTTAATTTTCTTCATAAAGACCCATTGACCTTGGATAAATAAATGCAGTGTAAACAGGAATTAGATGAGTTTAATTGAAGTTTCTAATCAAACAAAGATGAAGAGCAATTAACCTTTGTTGTAACTGTGGATGAGGATGGTTTGAGTGTATTTTAAACAGCTGGCGATGGGAATTCCTGTGTTGATGCAATGAGAATCACATAATCTTTTATACACAATATAATATTATTATTTCACTATTTTGATTGTCGTGTCATGAAATGTATGCCGGTGTGAATCGTTGCAGTTCATACCCTCATGCATTTTCAAAACTCAAGTTTATTTCTTATACATACATTCTACTTTGATATACATGTATGTGCATTGAAAGTGAACGCATTTCAATAATTCAATTGTAAAAAATCATGGAGGTGGCACAAGTGTTGTAAACTCTTTAAAATTGAAAACATGCATTGGAAATAGACAAATATGTGTTCTACCAACTCGGGGGTGGGGGTGGATATTGTGTACCCCCATCTCTATGTTATGAAGTTTGATAAGACAGATTTTTATCGTAAGTTAAGGTTACGATGAAATCTTGAACTTACGAAATTTAGTAAACCTCAGCCATGATGTTTGAGAGGGAAATATGAAGTTTTGTCATCCCTTGCACGTTACCGTCTAGACCAATCAGATTACGCGTTTCATAGAATTCTCATACTGAGGTATAATAAGATTATTACATAACTCGTTGGATATAAATCATATCCAACCACAAGCCATGGGGGGGGGGGGGGTCTTATGTGTGTATTTCTTTGAAAGAAGACAGAATGAAGTGTTTAACACCTATACAAATAATAATTATACATGTTTTTTAAAGTTTGAAAACACATGTATAATAGTAGGCAGTGCTTCTTGAGGAAATCATGTTCATTCATAAAGAAAATAAATAAAACAAGCTGCCAGACCTAGCTAGAAATCACATTATTGTAAGATACGAAATTTCAATTAAAACTACTTCGTATTTAATTTTCAGTTTTTAAAATCTTTCACACATGTCATGAATATTAGAATATGAATCATCTGTTGGATCTTACACGCAAGTCTTTGATTGATTGATTGAATATTGTATAACGTTCCTCTTGAGAATCTTTCACTCTTATGGAGACGTCACCAATGCCGGTGAAGGGCTGCAAAATTGAGGCCTATGCTCGGCGCTTATGGTCATTGAGTAGGGAGGGATCTTTATCGTGCCACACCTGCTGTGACACGGGACCTCGGTTTTTACGGTCTCATCCGAAGGACCGCCCCATTTAGTGGTCTCTTACGACAAGCAAGGGATACTGAGGACCTATTCTAACCCAGATCCCCATGGGATGGAAATTGTTGGATGTAAGTACATGGGTTTCGTAATAGATCGAAATATACTCTCTTCTCCACGTAATATCATTTGTAAATTATGCCAATAGGAGTAATACTAGACATCAATAATTATAAAATGATACATTTATACTAACATGCCAAACTAGCAAAACTTGAAACTGTTTATTATTACCTCAAGAGTTATCAAATAGAGATATTTTAGAGTCCAGTTTCCAAATTATGGGAGTTATGACATTGATCACTGTTCGTTATCTTCACCTTTCATATGTTTAATTTCAGGAGGATCAAGGACGATAGATTCTTTAGATCTACATGGTGGCTCTCTTCTTACTGTAGACAGTGCCAGCTTGGGAGTGGTTGTCAAAAACTCTATATCGTGTTCATCGGAAGTGTTGAACACCTCCTAAATGACTATGATCCATACATGAATATATCTTCTCTGTTTGAAGAATAATCAGTGGTCAGACCAATATTCTTTCAATGTTAAAATGCAGGAAAAGATACCAAAACTAGGGGGAAAGTTTGTTTTAAAAAATAAGAAGTTAATGAATGAAAGGTGAAAATAAGGAACAGTGATTAATGAAAGGTGAAGATAACGGACAGTGATCAATCTCATAACTCCCACAAGCAATACAAAGTAGAACGATGGGCAAAACGGACCCCTGGACACACCAGAGGTGTGATCAGGTGCCCAGGAGGAGCGATTAGGTGCCCAGGAGAAGCAAGCATCACCTGTCGATCGGTCACATCCGCCGTGAGCCCTATATCTTGATCAAGTAAACTGAGGTATCGGTAGTCAAAATCAATGTGCCAAGAACGGCCTAACAATCGGTATGAAACACGTCAGACAGAATTTGACCCAATGATAGGTTGTATTGGCAAACCTAGATCGTTATAACGAACATATAATTAGTGAAATGCTGACTTTAAACGAGACTGTTGGAACCCCCTGTACCTTCAACTTGTCAGTAGCCTGCTTTGATTTAAAAACTGACCATACGCAGAACAAGCTCTTGCGTATCGAATTAGTTGAGAGAGATAAACACCATATGCAGGTGATAATGGAATATTGCTACATAAATATGGGAAGTTCACGATGGAGAAGCTGAAATCATCACGTTTGGCATGAAGCTGAGTTGTTAGTTTGCCGGTAATATCTACTTTCAATAAAATATCCAAGTATAAAGCAGAAGTGGACGATTCTGTGGTAACTCTTATTCATTCGGCCCATCAGCTGGGGTATCAAATGTGTGTAAAACTGAAGCATTGTTTTGAAGAATTTCATCATTTGAAAGGGCAGTTGGAGTATAAGTACGATTGCCATAATGAATCTAAGAGGGTGGATAATGTAAAATAGTTGGTGAACTCTTCTCCTATATGGCATATTGGATAGACTTGAAACTTCTTACAATATACAATGTTTCATTGCAATTAGTAGATGTGCATATTGTCGGGACAAGAGGATCCAATCATTTTCCTAAAAGTTCATTCCTGTCTGCACTACTACTTCTTTTCTTTTGATATAGACTTTTCATTTTTGGTGTATGTTTAAGTCTCCATAAGACAAGGTCATTCAGTCAGCATACAAATATGTTGGTGGCGTGGGTATCCTTTGTGGGTTTTACTCACAGTTTTTTTTATACGCAGCCTCAATATTCTGCCCTCAGATAGCAGTTTAGAATAATGTAATCTCTGGAATGCCGGGGGTACCATCCTGTAACTGTAGAGCACTATCTTGTTTTTACCAAAAACAAATTATATTTAGTCTTGAAATAGCAATTACACGTGTATGTACATGTACAAATACATTTTAAAAAATGTATTCAATGAATTTTATCATTCATTTATTCAGCAAATAATGAACTTGCTTTGACAGTGTAAGCTATATATTATTACATTTGGGGTAAAAACAATATGTATTACATAAACACCTGTATATTTGACTAAATTATCAATTTGTGTATTAAAAAAAACTAGAATATTTTACATGTTCAGGTGATTTTTTGTCTTGTGTCCGAAGAACAAGAAGTTTGATTGGTGTCGCCTAATGTTCCTGAAGCATGAAGAACAAGAAGTTTGATTGGTGTCGCCTAATGTTCCTGAAGCATGAAGAACAAGAAGTTTGATTGGTGTCGCCTAATGTTCCTGAAACATGAAGAACAAGAAGTTTGATTGGTGTCGCCTAATGTTCCTGAAGCATGAAGAACAAGAAGTTTGATTGGTGTCGCCTAATGTTCCTGAAGCAACAAGAAGTTTGATTGGTGTCGCCTAATGTTCCTGAAGCAGTATTGCTTGGTACCTTATGTTGTTATCTATGCTGAAAGGCGAAAATAACGAACATTGATCAATCTCATAATTCCTATAAGCAATACAAAATAAAGAGTTGGGCAAACACGGACCCCTGGATATACCAGAGGTGGGATCAGATGCCTAGGAGGAGTAAGTATCCACTATCGACAAATCTCTCTATTCATTCACTTTTCATTACCGAAGACAAAATGACTCTAATGCAAGGTGAAGATAACGAACAGTGATCAATCTCATAACTCCTACAAGCAATACAAAATAGATAGTTGGGCAAACACGGACCCCTGGACACACCAGAGGTGGGATCAGGTGCCTAGGAGGAGTAAGCATCCCCTGTCTAATATAATTGTCAGGTTATGTGAAAGGTGAAGATAACAGACAGTGATCAATCTCATAAATCCTATAAGCAATACAAAATAGAGATTAGGGCAAACACGGACCCCTGGACGTAGCATAGGTGAATCAGGTGCCTAGGAGGAGTAAGCATCCCCTGACAACCGGCCACACCCGCCGTGAGCCCTACATTTTGATCAGGTTATGTCTGTTGAATTTTGGAAATAATTTCCCCTTTACAGTTCTATGTTAAACCACACACCCTTTTGATTCCCCAAAAACCATTTAATCTAAAAAAATAAAACATATCTGTACATTTAGACACATTGGCCCATCATATCCTTCAATATCAAGATGATATTGTACACTTTAAAATCCTACACTGATTTAAAATATATCATAAAACTATATGCAATTTTATCTGGCAACTCTATTGGGATTTCTGTGACACAAGTAAACTTTTATTCTATTCAAAACAAAATAAATAAATCGTGTATTACATCGTAATGAAAAACCATTATTCCACGAATACGCATCGGAGATTCAAAATTGACCCATTCTTACCTACTAAACAGAGAACTTCAGCCGGAATGTATATCTTGTGACTGTCCATTAACTATACATCATTCTTTTTGAATGCAGTGATTTTAAGCCCATACGAAATAGACTTTTAAATAATGTGCAATATCAATACAAGAACTTTTTGCAAATTTTTACAATCATTTTATTGGAAAAATTGAAAACTTTTATTATACAACTGTATATATATACGGAATGATATGTGTTTTACCTGTGTATGTATTTTAAACTTTTATGTCCGTCAGATGGGACGTTAAAGGGTGTCCCAATGTCAAGGATCACAACCCCTTTGGCCCGAAAAAGATCGTTTCCCTGATTTTCGAAAAATGAGTAGGCTTACTTGGGGCCAACTCAAACACTCACAACCAAACATATTTCAATTAGGTAACCGCCGTAAAATGGCTGAAATGTTGCCAAAAAAAACTGCATAAAACCGTAATCAATCAATGTTACAGTGTACGGAGAACGGTGTCGAGAAAGAAGAAGAAGCGGAAGAATAATAAGAATTGGGCAAAACGAATAAGTCTCCAAACTTCGTTTGGGAGACTTTAATTGTTTTTTCTTTGCTTGTTAAGAAAGAAATTTCATCACTTTTGAAAACGGGCTTCATGAAGTATGCCGCCGTGAAACGTCGCCGTTCATACTCTCATGTATTTTCAAAAATAGAATTTATTTCTGATATTTACATTCTAATTTTTTTTTTCTGTCAGAATCCCCAGCCTTTGAAATAGATTTACTGTATTTATCAATATTCATATGTTGACAGATAGAACGCATTCATAAGAAAATGGCTATAATTACAATTTTTAAAGATATCAAAGGCAACATCATTGCTACGCGTAGCCATATGTCCCCCACCGCCACAAAAAAGTTGAAGCACAAATCCGTTGAGCGGTTTCTGAAGAGTTGCGTCCACAAAGTGTTCCAACAGTGTAGCATGTACAAATTCAACAAAGTCCCATAACTCCTGTAAAATTTGTCGAATCAAAATGGCGGCGCAGTATGATCAACTACTTATGATGACTAACAATCCTACAAAATTTGCACAAAATCCGTTGAGTGGTTTCAGAGGAGTTCCGTTCACAACGTCAAGTGGGACGGACGGACACCGGTATTCCTATGTCCCCTTCCGCGTTGCGGTGGGAGACGAAAATTTTGGAAATGTAAATATTACAGTATAAAATATTTAACCGAAAGAAACAATATTTTCGTGAATATCATTGATATACATCATATACGTTGGACATAAATTCTCCTCTGTTTACAACTTAATATAGGAAACTAACATGTCTACATTGTATATTGGGTTCGGTGATTTCATTCACTAACGCTTTTCTTTGGTATATGGGGTACAAAATTGAATTACTTTATACAATTTTTATTCAATATATCATGGTCTGTTTCACAATTAACGATGCATTGAAAGAACTTAATGTGTTGAACCTTTGGATCCTCTGGTATATATTAGATTTTATTTTAGAACAGATTATTGTTTTTACTAGCATTATTTGTAACACTACATTATTATCAGTGTAAGTCTAATGTAGACATTATATTTTTGTTAACGAATTTTTAAGAAAAACTGCTACATTTATAACCCTGCTTATATAAACAGACAATCTACATTGTCTGGAAAGCATGCACAATTTACGTATTTGTATTTTTTGTTTGTTGGTTTTTTGTTGGGATTTTTGCATTTAATATCAAATGTTTATAGGTAGGATAAAATGTGACATTATAATAAATCATTTACTTATTCTCATTTACTTATATGTACTTATCTACATATCTATTCAAATCAGTCACACAACGACGGTCGACCTGACAAAAAACACACCGCCTATTAAGAATTAAAATCTACGGTTTTTTGGTATTTCATTTTTAATGACATATTTGAAAGACACCATTGTGTTTTAAAAGCTACTGTTTGCACTGGTTTAATGTGATTAGTATGGTTTGATGATTTCAATGATAAAGTGAGGTTTAATGATTAGCTCGATTTGTTTAAAAAATAAAACGACACATCGATATAAAAGAAAGAATATACTCCATGACGCTAATTATCAATTCTTGATCCTGATAATGATACGGACACGATCGAACATCCAGCCGGCCTGATAATTTATGAATAGGACTTGGAATTCCTTTATCAACGAGGCGAATTTACAAATGGTAATTAAACGATATATCTTTTTAAAAGAACCCCTTCATAGAGACGCACCTGACTCCATATCTGTGTGAATTATTGATTTACTAAGTTCGATGAGAAGCGAAATCACTAGACAAAGGATTTTCTGTTGATGCATACATATCAATAATAATTCACATAGCGACGACCTAGAATCAGAAGCGACCTATAGTTAACTTATAAACTTGAGGGACAAACAGAGCTTAATTCCTTTTCAAACTATCTGTAATCTCTCTCTCTCTAACCATGAGTAATACTTTGATCTTTGTAATTTCAACTTCATGCGAGTAGATTAGATTTTTCGGTATCGATCTGCATACAATCATATTAATATTACTTCTTTTGAGTAAACAAAAACCCACCTTTAACCTGAGAAAATAATCAAATCGCATATCAAAATTCGGCATCGATTAATGAATGGAATTGTATGGGAATAGAATCAGCATCACATGAAAATAATTGCATGTACTTGAAAAGATTATGTACTTTTTGGTTAAACAAAATTTTAATATTTTTTCTCATTTATTTCCTATTCCTTCCCATGTGTAATTGCTATTCATACCTATGTGAACATGCAAAATCCCATTGCGCCTTTATCCTATATCTGGAGGTCAGAGTGTGAAGGAGTCTTCATTATATACTCAGACATGACAAGATCTAAAAGAAAATGTCAGAAATGAAAGGTGAAGATAACGAACAGTGATCAATCTCATAACTCCTATAAGGAATACAAAATAAAGAGTTGGGCAAATCCTGGACATACCAGACATATCAGGTGCCAAGAAGTTAACATCCACTATCGACGGTCACATCCGCCGTGAGCCCTATGTCTTGATCAGGTAAACGGAGTAATTTGTAGTCAAAATGTCAATTTAATGAAATTGAAGACGAATACCATTTTTTTCTGTCTTGTCCTTATTATTCTGATTTACGAGAAAAATACACTAAATGATATCATTTTACTCGACCATCAATATGTAAACTTGTATAACTTTTTTCAATGGCAAGGTTTATCATAAAGACACCCAGCCTTAGAAACCTGTAAAGATATTACATGCGTGTTCGTCTTTCATATTTGATCACATGATTCTTTTCTCACTAGTATATTGTTTACTGATTATTATATAAGTATACAAAGAGATGTTTCACAAGATTTCAATAAACTAAACTAATTATTTATTTCGCAAAATCTATGGTCGTTATAAAGATCTAGTTTGCCAATACAACCTGCCATTGGGTTACTTGCTGTCTGATGTGATTTATACCAATTGTTAAGCCGTTCTTTACACAGATTTTGATCTGATCAAGATATAGTGCTCACAACGGGTATGACCGGTCGACAGGGGATGTTTACTCCTCCAAGGTACCTGATCCCACCTCTGGTATGTCCACTCGTCCTTGTTTACCCAACTCTTTATATTGTATTCCTTATAAGAGTTATGAGATTGATCACTGTTAGTTATCGTCACCTTTCATAGGGACGTTTACGCGAAATATTGATTTTCATTTGGCCAGTGGTTGGAACATTTTATCTTATTTTTAATTATCTTCCTTGGAAGATTGTGCTGTTCTCCACTCGAGTTTGTCTCAGATTATATTGCTGAGAATTGTTTCAGTAGTTCAAATTGTGATACGTTTAGACCGAATGACCTACACAGAAAGAGAAAATGGACAAAAACTGAGTTAACTCAAGCATTTGCTTCACGTGAATCAGAATGTTATTCGGGACCCTGTTCCTATGTACACACATTGACGTTATGTATATGAACATGTGTGTGCTCAGACAATTTCATGCATACCACTTTAATGCTTATAAATTGTCTACGACAAGCTCAGACAATTTCACAGAGAAGAATGACTGAAGATATAGATTTTGCACCCTTTCTAGTATATCAGATTAAGTCAATGTACATAATTTCCGTCTACAGTAATGTAACCAGATTGGAAATAGTCGGGATTTTTTTAAAATATAGATTGCCACTTTTTTGTCTGTAATAGTATAATATTTTTTCACCTTGACAAAGCAAATAGATATCATGACACACGAGCTTTGATGTTGCCATTGATGCTCGGCTCTTCAATATGGAAATCTATATTTGAAGTTTTGCAATACAAGGCGATGTTAACTAAATACGAGACAAAAGTCAATACATCCACACGTGCACGCGGCGGGGAGCCGCCATTAATGGCTACAACCTGGCGTCGTGATCTATTTGCCATTTAACTTACTACTTTTTTTTCCTAAAGAGGTAATTATAATTACTAGGTCAAAGTCAAATCAGCCGTAGGTCAAGGTTGAAATAATTGTACGTTTAAGGTTGAAATGTGTAGGGTCATGGTTGATATTTTTAGCAGATTCAAACCCAATATAGTTATAAATTCAAGGTTACAAAACGGTGTACAGACTTAAACTTTATGCAACTTTTTTATGCTATGCAAGTAGTTAAAAAATATTAGGAAATTGGATGATTAATAAATGCTTTTGTTATTTGTTTGTAATGTAAATTGTCGACCAGTTTTGTGTGACCCCATTTCTACTGAAATACCATATGAAAAATACTAAATTGAAACCAAGAACAAGAGGCCCATGGGCCACATCGCTCACCTGAGTCATCTTGGCCCATATTTAAGGATTTTCTCTATATATTTGCAGTAAACTTTTATCCCTATTGTGGGCCCAACCTACCGCCAGGGGCTATGGTTGTAACAAACTTGAATCTGCACTATGTCAGAAAGCTTTAATGTAAATAGAAGATTTGAAAGATTTCCTCTATATATTTGTATGTAAAACTTTGATCCACTGTTGAAGGCCCCATCCTACCCCCGGGGGCCATGATTTTAACAAACTTGAATCTGCACTATGTCAGGAAGGTTTCATGGAAATGTAAACTTTTCTGGCCCAGTGGTTCTTGAGACGAAGATTCGTAAAAAAAAAAATTCCTATATATTTGTAATGTAAAATTTTGATCTCCTATTGTGGTCCCATCCTACCCCCGGGGGTCATGATTTTGAGAAACTGGAATCTGCACTATGCCAGGAAGATTTCATATAAATATCAGCTCTTTTGGCTCAGTGGTTCTTGAGAAGATTTTTAAATGACCCCACCCTATTTTTGCGATTATCTCCTCTTTGAAAGGGGCATGCCCTTCATTTGAACAAACTTGAAAGCCCTTTACCCAGGGATGCTTTTGGCCAAGTTTAGTTGAAATTGGCCCAGTGGGTCTGAAGAAGTCAAAAATTTGAAACGTTCACAGACGGACAGACGACGGACAACAAGCGATCAGAAAAGTTCACTTGAGCTTTCAGCTCAGGTGAGCTAAAAGGGGATGAACAAATCCTTTGTTTCGTCTCTAATGAAAATAGCTCAGAATACAATTATTGACAACAATAGGCTTGATAGCTACTTGGGATGTACAATATTCAACGACTCCGGAGGTTAGCTAAAGCATCGTATTGGACGACAAAGTGTCAACAATTGTTTTATTTTTTGATTAGATAAATCATTGAAACTGGCTCCTACAGTACATGGCCCCGTAGGGATCCGGGTTAGAATAGGTCCTCATTACCCTTTGCTTGTCGTACGAGGCGACTAAATGGGACGGTCCTTCGGATGAGACCGCAAAAACCGAGGTCCCGTGTTACGATAAAGATTTCTCCCTGCTCAATGACCATAAGCGCCGAGCATTAGTGATGAGAAGCGAGTGGTTTTTTTTATAAGACCAATTAATATAAAACACAAGAATATCAGTAAAACTGAACAGGATCTAGCGAATGAACGACTTCAAATGACAAATGACTCGCACAATGATCAACAAACTGTACACGTTTCATATGGAAGGAATATGTTTAGTGACATTAACCTTTACAAATTGACCTTGAGTGAACTTTGTCTGAGAGTAATTTGCCAATTTAGTTACTGTTGAAATAAGGAACTTTTCCTTGTGTGTGTTCGAGTGACCTCAAGCTTTCTAGAATGACCTTGAGAGACTGTTGAAATATTGTTGAATTGAAAGACCGCGGTAGCTCAGTGGTAGATCGTTCGCATCGTAACCGGGATCGAGGTCGTGAGTTCGAGCTCCGTTTGTGCCATGGTCGTGTCAAACTTAAGAAGAAAAAATGTTTAAAAACCCTTACTGCTACGACCGTTAGCGCTAAGCATAGATGTAAATTTCTGGTACTTCGCCGTTTCAGTATGAGTGAAAAATTCTCGATGGGACGTGAAACAATTAAAAAACAAAATATAGTATTTTTCGTATGTAATTAATATGTTCTGAAGTTACCATGACCTCTAATAAGTGACCTTTTACCTTATATAAATAAGATGCATGTTCTGAATGACCTTTCCAAAATAACCTTGGTCCAAATTTCTAAAGATTATTTTTTATCAATATCTGATGAAAGGTTATGGAGATGTGAGCTCGGAAAAACGGACAGGGAGGACGGCGATTATGTGCTCCATCAAAAAAAAAATTGAAATCGTGAAAGGTGAAGATAACGAACAGTGATAAATCTCATAACTCCTATAAGGAATACAAAATAGAGAGTTGGGGAAACACGGACCCCTGGATATATCAGAGGTGGGATCAGGTGCCTAGGAGGAGTAAGCATCCCCTGTCGACCGGTACAAAATAGAGAGTTGGGCAAACACGGACCCCTGGATATACCAGAAGTGGGAATACCAAACGATACCTGGACTATTATTTTAGATCGGGTTCAATGCTACTGAATTTTTTACTCATATGGAGACGTTAACATTGTTGGTGAAGGGTTGCAAAAGAGCAAGGTACGGTTTGGGCATAAATAAGCCCTGTTATTTTGAAAACTTAAACGTGCAGGTGGAAGGATTTCATTAGTATGAATTATTATTATGTCACACCCAAAGACCAAAACATACGAGATATTTAGTGCACGTGCGAAGGAAATGTTTGTTGTATATTGTTTAACGTCCATCTCGAGAATTTTTTTTACGCACATGGAGACGTCACCGTTGCAAAATTTAGGCTTATACGGCCTTTGAGTTAGGAGGGATCTTTATCGTGCCACACCTACTGTGACACCGGCCTTGGTTTTTGCGGTCTCATTCGAAGGACCACCCCATTTAGTCGACTCTTACAACAAGCAATGGATACTGAGGACCTATTCTAACCCGGATCCCCACGTGATCAATCTTACTGTAATACTACAGTTCGTGATAGAAGTCGCACTCTATTACAATTGTAGTGCAAGATAATCTCGTAAGTGAATAGAAAAACAAGTTTTCATTGAAAAAATAAAAATAAACCTATCCATTTTGCAATAACTATTTCGAATATATTTTTGGTCCAATGTTGGTTATTTGTTTTACGTCCCGTTGAGAATTTTTCATTCATATTGAGATGTCACCAGAAAAGACCCATGTTTAGCGCTTACGGCTTTTAGCAGTGAGGGCTCTTTAACGTCCCAACACCTGTCACACACGGCCCGGGACTTTCGTTTTTAAGGTCATATCCGACAGGCTCATGATTCTCACTTGTAAATGGCGAGCGTTAGGCGAATGAGCAATCACTGCGACCATGGCACGATTGAGGCTCGAACTTACCACCTCCCTGTTACAAAGCGAGCACTCTACCACTGAAGTTACGCGATCGGTTCCGATACAGGAAAAATCAAAGGTTATATTCACCTGAAAGGCTCAAGCAGGTAGACAGCGTTTCATCATATGTATTTTATAATAACAATAATATATTGGTAGATATGATACGCAAGATTGGGTTCACGCAATCAGTTCTACATCACGTCAAATTAACTGCATGTCACTGTCCATTTTACATGGATACAGCTCATTTGTTAAGACGTTCTTTCTTCTTGTGTAGAATTAAGGAATATGTCGATGTCTTTATATTCATTTTGTCCTTTTTTCCTTTCTTTTTTCCCCCCGAGATCTAACCAAAAAAAAACAAACCGCCGTATTTTTCTGTCTGATATTTGACAAAGCATTAGATATTTTGATATTTCTAGACCTGTACAGTAACCAAAAGAAATGTATCAACAAAATGGTCACGAAAATGTAATAAAAAGGTTAATATCATTTTATAAACCTTCATTTTATCATTATCATACACCTAAAAAGGTCAGTACATGTACCATTTAATCAACCTAACAACATATTTTTTTTGCGATACCACATTATTATTATTTTTTTAGAAAAAAAAAAAATCAAACATGGCAATTAAAACATACAGTGTACCGACTTACAAAGCACACGCTTCATCGGGAAATGAAAAAAAATCAATTTATATCTATTAAAACATCCTTAGGGGCTGTTCCATATTCATGGACAAATTCAGATAATGGCATGACGTCAAATTTTTATTGTAGACAAACAATGCTCTGTGGAGGTATCCTCGGTAATTTGTAGAAGTTAGACTTTATCAACCTTTCCCTGTCTGGTGAGTGCATAATGTAACACTGTTTGCTTTCTGTGGACAATCCCGCTCTCGATGGAGACTTAATTGATACGGTGTCTTGTAGGACTACTTCCAAAAAAAGTGCTCAACATTTTCAGAATGTCCGGATGCATTGATCATGGTGTCTCTGGATTCTCATAAGTAAGTATTTTTTAGTCTTTCATTGACATGTTCAGTATTTATCTAAATGTGAAGATAGTAATACAAAGGGGAGAATATTTATATCTATTTATAGAATATTTTGGGACCATATTTTTCTAAAAATTTTGTGGGTTTCTCCAAAACCAATGCGATGGTCCTGATATATATTTTTCGGGCAATGTTATGATAGTTTAGGTATAAACTGATCACGTATACTATCCTATATCGCCAATAAATGTGTGTCTTTGTAGGGATATTTCGTTCTTGTCGAGACAATGTCTTACATGAATTGTAAATTTATATCAGTACAGTAGGGTCATGTATCCCCCCCCCCCCCCCCCAGAGATGCCGAAGATCTTATTCTACAAATCCCTGCCTTTTGTAATGACAATACCGATATTAATATTACTAATGATATATTGCTTTATTTATGATAGGTAAATTGATTAGTGTACAGCAATATTTTTCAATAAAGCTTGACCGTAAAATAAAAAAAAAAAAGTTCCATAATTTGATATAATGCAGTGATTTACATTGATGATATAACGAAATACACCTAAAGCTAATTAAAAGAGATTGACGTTTGTGTACAATGATTTAAAACGGTGTTTGAAATTTGTCATAGAGGTTGTTTTTCTTATAAAGGTGCTTAATTCCAAAGTTGTGCACTCGAGTACTCAAGAGTGTTAAAGCAAGCATTTTTAACACAGGAAAACGCAGATCATTATTGGATTCAGTTTTGAAACCATATATTTCAAAGGAATGAAACACAAACAAACCATTTGAATAACTATGGCTCGTCAGGAGATTTATACAAGAAAACATGTTTGTTGAATTGAACTTAATGGCAAACATTGTGTGAACCAAGTTGTTTAAATATTAGGCGATAAATAAAGCATTTGTTACCTTTCTATAAAGTTTTGAATATATGTTCTGGCCAAACTTTTAATGCAGATCTCTTGTTAATATTGGAATAAAAACATTCTTGTGGCATCCTGTTTAGCTATGACTATTTCTATGGTACATCGTTTAACAATAGGTCTTATTTTTATGCCAAACTGTATAATAGCTTTTCTGAAAATTATACCCAATGGAAAAAAATCTAAATAAAAGTTTCGTTAATTTCTTCCTAAATATATCAAATTGCTTCGAGTTGATATTACATCAAATATTGAAACTGCTTTAAGAAATACAGTTTTAGACTAATTGGGAAAAAAGCCTGAATGTCGATAGCAACTGTTGAAATTGAATTTTCTTTTTTTGGTATGTGTAAGTGATGCAGTTTGCTTTGTCTTCAATTATTCAAGCCAAATTTCAGTAGTAAAATAAAATCCTTAATCTCCAATTTGCTATTTTAGAAATACAATTGCCGACTATGTTACGATTGCGATTGACAACAACAAAACCAATAGCCTGGTTAGAATAAGATTGAAAATTATTTTTTCACTTAGGATGTTACTGAACAATATCCATTTACGTTTTTTGATGTCAAATATTCTTTTACCCTGGTATAAGAATTTGACAATATTTTAGACATTTTGATTAGGAGCGTTAGTATGTTTTTTTTGTAGCATACATGTAACTATGACGAAGTCTATTCATTCTGTTTGTGTACAGCCATTACGTGCGATTGACGAGTTACATATCGGCGATAAGCATGGATTGATTGATTGATTGGGGTTTTACTCCGTTTTGGCAATATTTCAGAAATTTTACGGCGGTTGATAAGCATGGAAGACGATAAGCATGGAAGAATAAACTTTGAAATAGAGTTTAACGTTTCAGGTTATAGCAGATGCCTGGATTTTTACTTAGGCAATGGATGAAGCATCCGTGTCACTTGTATGACTTCCTTCTTCACATTTTCATTTTTAAAATATATATATATACATTTCCAATGTGTTTGCCTCTGATACCTTTACATGTAATGGTTGTCATTTACTCATTAGTGATTGTATGAATGTGAATCTGGATAAATATAGTACTTCTATTTGGCAGGATTCCAACAGAAATGAAAGTAGAATTGAAATATGACAATGCGGGTATTTTCAAAATTAAATTTCTTTCGTAAATACATAAACATGCATTGGCTTAATCGAATTGTGAAGATATCGCCAAACACTTAATGTGTGACCGTCCTACAGTTTGGAAGAAACTACCCCTATTTATACATACAATGATCAAGATATAGGACTCACGACGGGTGTGACCGGTCGACAGGGAATGGTGCTTACTCCTCCTATGCATCTGATCCCATCTCTGGTATGTCCAGGGGTCCATGTTTGCCCAACTCTTTATTTTGTATTCCTTATTGGAGTTATGAGATTTATCACTGTTCGTTATCTTCACCTTCATAATCTTCAGACTTCTCCAGAACCACTTAGCCAATTTCAACCAAAGTTGGCCAAAACATATTTGGGTTATGAGAACTCAGTTTTGTTCATATGAAGGGTCATGCTCCCTTCAAAGGAGAGATAATCATGAAAATGCAAAAATAGGATGGGGTCATTTAAAAATCTCAAGTAGCACTGCGCCAGGAAAGTTCAAATTTACATGAAAGCTTCCTGAAATAGTGTAAATTAAAGTTTGGTGAAACCTTGGCTCCCGGGGATAGGATAGGGTCACAATAGGGGATCAAAGTTTTACATGCTATTATATATTAGGAAAAATCTTCTCCCAAGAACCATTTATAGGCCAGAAAAGTTCAAATTTACATGAAAGCTTCCTTATACAGTGCAAATTCAAGTTTGTAAAATTTGTGGCCCCGAGGGTAGGGTGAGGCCACAATAGGGGAACAAAGTTTTACATACGAGTATAGAGGGAAAATCTTACAAAAAACCCACAGGTCCAGGAAAGTGGAAATTTACATGAAAGTTTCCTGACAAAGCAGATCCAAGTTTTTGCAATTCATAGTCCTCGGTAGTAGATTGGGGCCACTCTAGGGGATCAAAGTTTTATATATATGACAAATTTCAGAAACTAATTAAGCTAGGACTTTCATATTTTGTATATACATTCCTCACGGGAAAACCTTTGATGAGATCAATGATGTATGATCTTGTGAACTTGACCTGGAAGTTTGACCAACTTGTAATAAAAAAACTGACTTATTATTCAATATGTTTTGAAGGTAGATCTTGGTTTTTTTTTGGGATGAATATTTTGTATGTGTATTTTTTTTTTTGGCAAGGCAGTTCATTTCATATTTTGACCTTGTGACCTTGAACTCGAAGTTTGACCTACTTGTAATAAAACATAAAATGTTGAATTTACACAGCTATTTCAGGTGGTGGTCTCTTTTTATATACAGATTATTCATTCAGCATTCACCGCAGTCCATTGGTACATACTGTCACTTCCGACAATGTACTAGGTCGTTGTTGCTAATGGGGAAAAATCCAGAATTTGCTCGTCCTGACCAAGAATGCCGGGAACTTGGTACAAATTATCACTAGCATATACGGATGATTATTATTTACATTGAAAATTGTTTTATCAATAATATCCTTTGCATGTTTATATATTCTCATAAAGGTACTCACATTCGTCACAGGGGCCTCCGTGGTCGAGTGGTTAGAGCATCGCGCTCAAAATCACACGACCTCTCACCTCTGTCGGCGCGGGTTCAAATCACGCTCGCACCGGTAAGTGAAAAAGTTTCCCAGTTTACTTTCGGAAGGTCGGTGGTCTTTTTCCAGGTACATTGTATCTTTTCCACCAATTAAAAACTGGGCGCCACCAGATAACTGAAAAATTGTTGAGTGTGGCGGAAAACATCAATCACCAATCACATTCGTCACAATAGCTTTCAATGATCACAGTAACAACCTGTCAATGGGTCAAACGCTGTCTGACGTGTTTCATACCGATTGTTAAGCCGCATTTGGTACACTGATTCTGACTACGGATTACTCCGTTTACCTGATCGGGATATAGGGCTCACGGCGTGTGTGACTGGTCGACAGGGGATGCTTACTCCTCCTAGGAACCTGATCCCCCACCTCTAGTACATGTATTGCCAAGGTTCCGTATATGCTCAACCCTCTGTTTTGTATTCCTTGTGGAAGTTATGAGATTGATCACTGTTCGGTATCTTCAACTTTGTATGGAAAGCTATTGGGAGCATAACAAACAACATCCTTGTTTTAAATTTTACACAAATTTCAGATTTTACATAATTCTCTCTCGTAAGTTGTTTGTATGATGTTTGTAAACATAGATTTTTGCATTGCTCCATGCCTTCCTTCATTATATATCCTCATTGAATATACAAAATACCTAGATATTTATTTCTTGATTTCCTTTTTTCCAACCCGGCGACACTTAGTGCTAGTGGACGTACAATGTGTGCTGTGGACAAAATATGCATACTTTTTGGTAATGTCCAGCATCAGATCTAGATGAAATCGCTCTTGTTGTTAACTCTCACTGTGGGGCTCTGAACACATTACTATGTCAGTTTTCTTAATTATAAAATTAAATCTGACAGGCTAGCTTTCAGCTACACATGCATTTTGTCACCTATAAATAACAGAAATACAAGGCACACATTCACCTGTATATTTCTAACATTCACCTGTATATTTCTATCATTCACCTGTATATTTCTAACATTCACCTGTATATTTCTAACAAATAAATCAATGCTTTGTTCTTTGTCACTCAGGCAATATATACTATTACAGACACAGTTTTTAAAAATGAAAATTAAAGATTTATAATTTCCCTGAAATAACAGAAATTAACCTTTCTAGTCCATTACGTCATCAATAATGGGAATAAATGAATGTTCTACATAATTGTTTTCTGTCAAAATACTCAATGATATTTGTATTGTAAAAAACCTTCATCGGCAATGGTGACGTCTCCATATAAATGAAAAATTCTCGAAAATGACGTTAAACAAGATACATGTACAAGCAATCAATCAATCAAAGAAAGAAAAAAGAAAAAAGAAAAGAAGAATGTATAACATCATAAGTATATGAAGCGTGTTCAAATATTGTCAAGTCGTTCCATGCATTTCAATTTTTACTCGATATTAAATGTCGAAATATGACTCGTATAATATATTCAGATACATGCCTTACAAATGAAATAAAAACTAAATAGATTTTATGGCCGGTTGCAAAATAATTATTGTCATTTACAGAATGTTTTTCCTCACTTGTTTTATATCCCTTGTAGATTTTTTTTTTACCGACGTCGGGGTATAGCTGTACTTTATAGGTCACGAAGGTAGACCTATGCTCAATGCCGTAAATATTGAGGGATCCATATATTACCATTGTATCCGTGGTTGCTAAGTCACACCCGACAATTCCACGATCCTCACTTCTAGCTGTTGAACGTTTAGCGAAGGGACTATTATTATATTTGACGCCCCCAATTCACGAGTAGATTTCGAACCTACTCGAGTTAGATTAGATCCTCAACCCCCCCCCCCCCCCCCCCCCCCGGGATCCGGATTAGAATAGGTCCTTAGTACCCCTTGCTTGTCGTAAGAGGCGACTAAATGGGGCGGTCCTCAGGATGAGACAGCAAAAACCGAGGTCCCGTTTTACAGCAGATGTGGCACGATAAAGATTCCTTCCTACTCAATGGTCATGAGCGCCGAGCGTACGGCAAAATTTTACAACCCGGTGACGTATCTCCATATGAGTAAAAAATTCAAGAGAGGGACGTGATATAATATACAATCAGTCAAACCCAGGAGCTCCCGGTCAGTAAACGGACGCATTAAATGACCAAAATGAAATTAATAAATTTATGGCGAAAAAGAAACGAGAGAAACTGAGAAAAATTGTGCATTTAAAGTTACGATAATGACCTCATTCCAGAAATTTTCTGAATGTTATGAAGTATGGAAATTATCAATTTGTAGTTGTATACAAGCACACAAAATTTCATTACTTCCCTGGATTCTGACGTAAAGGGAACAGCGGTAATTCACGGTACTCAGTAAGATAGTGATACAAACAACCAGCTAGAGCAGACAAACAGCGAGAGTGAACTGTCCAGGGCTGCATGGGATCGATGATATAGCGTTAATTTTTAAACGATTCCTAAACCTAGAGACAAGTCTAATGGAACAGAAAGTCCAATGATAATCAGGAAGTTTGCTCAGTGCTATTAAAATTCCACATGTCATGCAATGGGAGATTCCCTACAAACACCCCAAACAATGACAGAAAACTGGAATAGGGAACGTATTAGGTTTAGATTCTACGGAAGCCCATTAATGCAAACTAAAACTAAATTCATTGCTGTGATCCATGTGTATTTTTGAAAATAATTTATATTTCCTTAAAAACCAATAACTTAGAGATTGGTTTATTGCCCCCTACCTCCACTGAAAGCTTGTACCCCTAGTGGCACACACTAAAATTGAAGTTTTCACCGTTTATTTGACGTGAAATTTCGGAAATCATGGAAGTATCTGCTACAGTGTTGTGTGCAGAAATCATACGTATTAGTTATATTATGTGGAGTGGTAGTATAATTGAAAATTTCACCAAATATCGATCAAATTTGCATCCTTATATGTGGTTGCCGAATATTGTTACCATTAATTTCTAGCAATTACTATCTTGAAGTACATCTTCCTCACTTGTGTTTCTCATAAGGCAAATAGTTTCACATTTCATAAATCCCTTATAAACTGAAGGATTATGTGCTCTTTTTCATTCCAATTTGTAGGTTTGATGTACGTGTTCAATAGGCCTAAACTTTGCAGCCCTTCACCGGTCTTGGTGACGTCTCCATATGAGTGAAAAATTCTCGAGCGAGACGTTAAGCAAGATACAGGGGTGTGATTTTTCCTCTTTTCAGAGGAAATCCTCTGATTTGCTCAATTTTCAAAAAAATGAAACACTCTGGATTTGATCTAAAGTGGCAGAAATTGATATTTTCCCAGGTAGGATGAGGTGTTTTCCTCCCTTTTTGACCAGTTTTCCTCTGATTTCTGAGGAATTCAGTCACATCCCTGAAGATACAATAGAATGCGAGTTGCCTCAAATCACTTTCCTATATACACCGTACTGTCCAAAAAATGCATTTTATTCACAGATATTTCACATGTGAATTTAAGCAGTTGATGAGTAGAATTTGCTATAGTGAATACATCATGGATTCCTTTTTCTTCACCATGAAACATAATAAAATAAATCCATCGTCATGATAACCTACGTGGTGCGTTATACGATTACCTGGGAATTTGTTAGTAATTTCCTGGTTATCTGATGTAGTTGGATATCGCATACAGATGGGGAGCATTTAGACCCTTATAACACATCCAATTATTTGTTTATAAACCTTTGAATTAAATTTAAAAGTATTATTTTCCAAAATTAATCTGAAGAGAAGGCTCAGATCGCTAGCGGATGATGTATTTATTGCATACGATTTACTGTAGTATGTTTTTACTGCAGTAATTAATTTCTCAAATTGCATGTGTAAAGTGATGTGATATCATAGGCTAGCTGATCGTGTAAAAGTAAGAAAATATATGGCTCCCATCAGTCAGGTACCTCAACAATCACTTGACTTTACACTAATCTAGTTTCGGCGGTGTGATATATGGTGTGTACTAGCTGCAATAATGTAGCCCTCTCCGATTTTTATTTTTTTTTGAGAGAGGGCTACAACTGCATAGGATCTCAGTAACTAATGGTGCAAATGCGGGAGTGAATCAACATTTTCGATCATTTTAAAACATTTGCTGACTTTCTTTACGTACATGTAAATAAAATGATATTCTATGTTTCTTAGTCAATATATAAATTTACAACCTGCAACTTACAATTTGTGAGGCTCTATTCTACCATTTTCAACAATTTCGATATATTCCAATTTCTGGATTCATATTTGTGTGCCATGTTTGATATATTGAAGTTTCAACTTCCGATTGTCAAGTCATTTGCATATGCCATATAAGGTAGTATTTACATCAATGGACAAGTACGGAAGAGAAAGCCATTTCGCCGGTATTAAAAATGTTTAGATTTAATACCAAGTTAAACAAGAGCAACGCCAATAATACGCCCGTAGATTTTGCTCAAGGAAAACATATTTTAGTGGGATTCATATTTTAGTGAAGTTAGCACTGTCCTCTGTGAGCTAATTCATTATCATGGTGATCAAATATACCAAGTTATAATATCCAGGAGCTTACGGTTCGGTGTGTATCCTGCCCACAAGGTTTTCCTTATAAGTGATACTACGACCTTGACCTTTGACCTTGAAAAACAATAGGCACCTTCCTCTCATCATGATGATCAAATATACCAAGTTATAATATCCTGGAGTTTACGGTTCGGTTTGTATCCTACCCACAAGGTTTTCCTTAAAAGTGATACTACGACCTTGACCTTTGACCTCTGACCTTGAAAAACAATAGGCATCTTCCTCTCATCATTGTGATCAAATATACCAAGTTATAATATCCTGGAGCTTACGCCATACCAAATACGTCCAGTCTTCGACGGAGTGGCCCGAGTAACTACATACCCGCGCAGATTGTCAATGTTTAGGTTTTTCAGTAGATCCACCTACGAGATCTCGCGATAATGAGCATGGAGGAGCAGATGAAGAATTTTGCACGCTGCACATGCTGTTTAATGGAAAACACCTTTATTAGACATGCCCAAACACAAAGCTGTTACTCCTTTTGATGTAAACAACATTTGGGACTAATACACGGAGCTTATTATCGGTTATTCATAAAATTATTTTGCACCATTACGGAGATCCTATGGAATTGTAGCCCTATCCCGAAAACGTCAGAATAAAAAAAATCGGATAGGGCTACATTATTGCAGCTAGGTGTGTACCAGTGTGGCTGCTAAATCTGGTGGCCTTTGTTTATACCAAGCGCTGAAAATTTGATGTGTCATGTAGAATTAATGACTTATCAGTTCACATCAGTACAGTACGTTCCTTTTCTTATTCATTAATTTCGTTTTTATCTAATAATTTCGTTTTTTATATAATAATTTTGTTTTTTATATATTAATTTCGTTTTTTATTTAGTTTTGGTTTTTTATTTAGCTATTTCGTTTTCTATTGAGTAATTTCGGTTTTTTATTCAGCAATTTCTTTTTTTTATTATTATTTAGTTTTGGTTTTTTATTTCATATTTTCGGTTTTTATTTAATATTTTCGTGGTTTTTTTTTCAAATTAGCAATTTCGTATTTTATACAATAATTTTGTTTTTTATTTAGTTTTGGTTTGCACTAATGGGCTTCCGTAAGATTCACTTACTGAAAGTTAGGCGTAATGTGTCGTTTGTAAAAAAAAAAAAAAAAAAAAAAAAAAAATGTTCAGGTTTAAGCTTTTTTTTTTTTTTTTTTGTCGCGAGGGGCATATTGGCGTTGGAGAACTCGGGTATGCGAGTGGGAGACGTTACTTTGTGACGTTAGTAACATCATGATAACCTCGCTAGGGAGCTCCAGCTGGTCTAAAGTACATTTTATTTTTGAAAATTCTTGAGACTGCGACGCTTCACACAGGCATACTTGATGATTAGAGTTAGAGCTTCATAAAGTGCACACCTCCGTGAAGCATTGCAGTTCATACACTCATGGAAGGTGAAGATAACGAACAGTGATTAATCTCATAACTCCTATAAGCAATACAAAATAGATAGTTGGGCAAACACTGACCCGTGGACACACTCGTGTGTTTTCAAAAGTATTGTATCAACCTAATTAAAATCAGATCCTAAGATACGCTCACAATCGCAGAGTATACGGCGCGGATCTAAGAAGTCTGATTTTAATTAGATTGAGTTTTGTATCTACATTGCACCTCTATTTCTGTTGGAATTCCCAGCCGTGAAAATAGACGTACAGTGTACTACATTGATCAAGATTCATACGCGCATTATTCACCACTGCAACACATTCATGAGGAAATGGCAATTATTACAATTTGTAAAGATATATCAAAGACAAAAAAAAAAAAAACCCACCAAAAAAAAACCCACCAAAAAACCAAGTAAACATTTGTATAAAAATCGATGCCTTGGATGCTCTAGCACCTATGGTTTAATTATTGAATGGTTTAATTGAATAATTAAACGACAATGTCTTAATAATTTCCGAACAAGCCTTCGTAGTTAACGACGCAAATGATCTCTCGCTGTAACAGTAATTCTAAAGCTACATATGTACATTGCGTGCATGTTGAAATCTCAATGTGGTTCTACAGTGTATATGGCTGTTTCTCTCTGGATAAGAACTGATTTAGATGACCTGGCTTTCACCATTTCTCCTCATACCTAAAATCTTGAGATGTTTGCTACTTCTCTTTCGCTAATTCATGCAACCGTTGAAATGTTGATATCACTGTCAATCAATTAGTTTATTTGACTTACTATCTATTAGATTTTTACTCAAACCCCACTCCCCGTAAATTTTATACATCAGTTCATCTAAACAAAGATTACCTCAGAGGGTACTGGTTTATAAATAGGGTAACACTGAACATTTTCAACCCGATGCGCAGCCGAGATTGATTCTGTTTTCGGTGGATGGAAATGTTATCAATTACAAAATTATTTGTTTTATTATAAAGAATGTTAGACCGCATCTATCTCAAACGACGTCTTTCTAATATCTACGGCGAACCATAAGCGCATCAATTTGATGCAAATAGTATGTTTTAACACGATCACCCGTTGTCAAGTAATGTTTTCCGTTGTTAGATACGAGGGCCTTGGACTCAGGAGGGTGCGGTTTTACCCCCTCAGGGAAACACGTGTTTTCAAATGTTATTCGGCCAATCACATTCCAGTATTTTACATGAAATCATAATCAATGAAGTCCGCAAAAATTGATCCAACACGAATAATCATGATTCCACAGAAACTGGTAAACAGCCAATCCATCTACAGAATGATAAAAACTAAATATATACCCACACTGTGGAGGAGTGATGAACGAAGTCCAGAGACTGGAGCCATGAAGTATATAACACGTGACTAGTACCAGGGCCGTAACTGCCGATGAGGCAGACGAGGCAACTGCCTCGTCTGATTTTTTGGCAAAAAAGAAAATAAAATTATATAAATGTTATATTATAGGATATATGTTTAAAATGAAGACAAGCACCTTTGTCTTTGACACCATATTACGATTCTTTACATAGTACAAATGAAACACAAACATGATAAATTGGGATTTAAAAAGTGTCATTTTCAGTCGTAAAGTCAATCGGCGGCCCCCAATCCCCTGCCTCCCCTGATTTAGAACCCTACTTACGGCCCTGAGTACAATGATCTATAGTAGTATCGCATGATCAGTGTGCCCTGAACTGTTACCATACAGAATTGCATCACTACGGTCACGCTTACGGACAATAATATAGCAAAATATTTTATGATGATGTGGTAGATTTATTCCTTCTAACCCTCCGTAGCAATCAAGAATCAATGAGCTGTTTGTGGGGATTTTCTATGTTGAGAACTGCAGGCATTTTAGAAGTATATTAAATATTTTGATTTTTTTTCCAAACAGTTGCATGTTCTGTCGCCAATTGCGCGACATATTTGTATGCCCCCTTTCACCCTCGAATTTACGCGTTTCGCGAGCAAGCCCTCAAGTGCAAGATTCGAGTCAACGGTCTGCATACATATTCATGTACAATTGTGATGCACAGAACAATGGTTCTATTACCATTATTACATTGTTATAAGTTGTCGGAGGCGATTAACTGATCATAACTTCAGTATTCTAAAATGCACATCCGTGGTTAGTTTTCCTGAATTTCATGTCTATTTGTAATGATGTGACTTAATTGCTGTTTCACATTATTTTGTCAATTATAAGGGATTTAATGATGTTTGCGGGAAGAATGTTTATCGGAACGATATACGATGTTTCAGTTTAATTCGGAAAATGCCGGCGGAGATAACGATTGGATGTGATTCAGACGGAAATAAAGACATGGGGTCCAGATTTTTTAAGAGTTTCAAATGACGTAAGAGGTGAAGGGGCGTTGGACACGCACATCTGACATTCTATGACGTCCACCTTGTATGGGAGAATGTCGACTCTGAAATAGTGTACTTCCTGTTTCCTGCGGATTAATTGAAATGTCCTTTGCATGCATTGAAGTTGTTTTTACGTTTCATTCGAGAATTGTTGGTTAGAATTGACCCTTAGTACGCCTTGCTTGTCGTAAGAGGCGACTAATTGGGGCGGTCGTTCGGATGAGACCGCAAAAACTGAGATCCCGTGTCACAGCTGGTGTGGCAGGCTAAAGATCCCTCCCTGCTCAAAGGCCGTAAGCGGCGAACATAGGCCTGAATTTTGGAGCCCTTCATTGGCAATGGTGACGTCATCATATGAGTGAAAAATTCTCGAGAGGGACGTTAAATAATATACAACCAATCGTTGACATAGAAACGTACTATAAGGAACCACCACTGCTACAGTCTTAGCACTAAACAGAGGTTCGAATTCGATGCACTTCACCTACAGCTGATGTTTGAAAAAATCTCAAAGGGATGCAAAGCAAATCGTCAAACGCACATATAAAACAAAGCGGTCAATAGGATTGGGCGATAGCTGCAGAATCATCTTTGATGTTTCTTGTATATAAACAATGGAGTCGGACGATACAGCAGCTGCATTTTTGAGGTCCCTTATCTACAGAATATTTTACATCATTGTTTAGTAGTACACCTGCACTTCTACGGGTACATGAGCGAGTATGGATTATTTGGTTGAAATATTTTCGACCTCTCCTCTCATTGTATAATTGCTGACATCAATTTTTCATATGTATAATATTCAAAAAGTACTTTGATATTGTCTTTGAATTACGAGTTCAAAAATATGGAAAAAAAAAGTTTTGATTTAATATTTATTTATCATCTAGGAAAAATCAATGATGTGGATTGGGTTGCTATGTGCTTGATGTTTTATAAGAATTCAGAAATAGTTTCACCCGTATGATTAAAAAGAATAATGCATTTGATAATTTTTCCACTGCATCAATTGGGGTTTATTTTTTGTTTTTGCTGAGAAAGAAAGACACCCCCACACACACACACACAGAGAGAGAGTTTGTGAAAATATCCAGTTTTTGATGCAGTATATATATATATATATATATATATATATATATATATATATATATATATAAAGCGCCAAGTAACATAAAACTCTAATTGCTTTCACTGCTAGCACTTTTGGATTTAATGTCTCTTCAGATTAAATATATTTTTATGTAAATGTCGTAATGGGGATTAAAGCCAAAAGCACTAGGGATGAAATGCTATTCGGGTTTTGTTTTTAACTCTCGTATATACATATGTATGTATATGCACGTAAGAAATTCGATTTGAAGCAGTTTTAACGACATCCCCTTCTCGAGTATTGACGTACAGTTACCGATCACCATAGGAAAACGTCTTCGACAAAACTTAATAGAAAGTGATAATAATTTGACTTCTAACGAATCCATTTTATGGTGTTTTTTTTAATTGAAGTACCTGCACAGTTTCTGCTTACGTGTAACCTCTCAGTATATAACTGTAAACAGAAACTGTAATGTGTGGATCGTGATAGATAAAAAGATGGTAATCTCCGATAAATAAATTTCGCAGCCCTTCACCGGCAATGGTGACGTCTCCATGCAAGGTGAAGATAACGAACAGTGATCAATCTCATAACTCCTACAAGCAATACAAAATAGATAGTTGGGCAAACACGGACCCCTGGACACACCAGAGGTGGGATCAGGTGCCTAGGAGGAGTAAGCATCCCCTGTTGACCGGTCACACCCGCCGTGAGCCCCATGTGATTGATTGATGTTTTCCGCCACACTCGACAGTTTTTCATTTATCTGGTGGCGCCCAGTTTGTATTGGTGGAAGAGAGAACCCAGATACAATGTACCTTGGAAGAGACCATCGACCTTCCGAAAGTAAACTGGGAAACTTTCTCACTTACCGGATTCGAACCCACGCCGACAGAGGTGAGAGGCCGTGTGATCTTGAGCGCGATGCTCTTACCACTCGTTTATCGAGAGGGACATAAAACAGTATACAATCAATCAATCCTAATGAAAGACAGGGATAATAATATTGAAATTTACCAGTTGGTTTTTATATATTGAGGGTTGCAAAGCAATCCACCAGATTTAATTAAACGTCAATTACTCTCAATCACGAGAGTGACGAATACATGTACCTCCTTGGACGAGGGAGAATGCACGCCATAGACTTCACCCGACCATATGCACCTGGGGGGGGGGGGGGGGACCAACAATAAACCGCCATGCCACGATATAGAATATCTCTATGCTTGATTTTTTAAACTTTCAAATATGCAAGAATTATTTCCAGTCGTCAGTTATTCCATTGGTAAAATTCAAAAATTCTTCTTAGAAGCAACCGAAGTTCAAGTCTCATTCTGATCCAAATAATTGTTGAGAATCCGATCCTCTGCCTCACGATCTGACATCAAATATAGTATTTAATGCGTTTACTTTTGTCGGCTCAAAAAATTAAAGCCAACCAAGTTGGTCCAAAACATGACCAAAACAGTAGGGTGTCTCGACATTTTAGTGGACTCTATGGAAATTGTTAAATGATTACTTGCATTGTAAACTGTGAAGTGCCTGGTTTATATTTCTCCGTAACGTGTAAGTTAAATAATCTACAGTTTATATTTACATTCATGATACGAGAGTTGGTTTTAGTGTATGTTGTTTATGAATTGTTGGTATTTTAATATTTTGCGGCCGTTTAATATTCCTACAGGCCAGTCAGCAAAATATCAAAACAGCCTTGCATATACAATGACTGTACATGTTCTCTATCCTGGCTTTTCAGTTTCATAAATTCATGCACAATTTCAAAATTTCTTTTTCAATATCCAATAATATGATTACAAAATGTAAATTCTTATATTGTATATTGTTGCGCAAGAAGTGAAAATTTGACGGCAATTTCATTTCATTTCTGTATGTGCAAACAAGAACTCTTTAAACAAATTGGTCCATGATTAAATTAATTTTTAAATTTCGTAGAACTGTAAACATTTCCATTGTTTAAAGCAATTATTTCAGCCAACACAATGTTCACTCAATTGAAGGTTTAGATGACTAACACTTGCAAATATCGATTTCCTATTTCAAAAAGGAAAGACATGATATCAAAGGGTCCGACAAAGCCAACAGCAATGGTGCCACGAATATTACAATTTATTTCATCCTTTTCATGTACTTCCGGTACGCCAAAGTGGACATATTTTTGTTCTGTCTATCAATTAAAAGAAATCCCAAAAATATTGTATTTTCCTCCACACTTTTTAATAGAAGATGGATATAGTTTGTTATAGTAAATGATTTGATTTTGTGAGAATGGAAGATTTTACCGAGGGTTGCAGTGAGTGATTTGATTTTGTGCGAGGCGCGGATCTTAATGATAGTTGCAGTGAGTTATTTGATTTTGTTTGAGGCGCGGATCTTACTGATGGTTGCGGTGAGTGATTTGATTTTGTACGAGGTTTTGATCTTTCTGTTTTAGCATTCGATCTACAGAAATGCGACTTAAACTTTGTCAATGTCACTGTCATACTCTTCACGTGGTCAGTAATGGTAAAACCAATACCAGCATACTGTATGGTTACAAAATAAGCCTGTCCTTTACTGGTTTACGGTAGTTTATACAGCACATCATGAAATAGAAGGTACATGGTATGTACCAGACTTACACAAATTTGCTGAGCATGCATTTTTTCATTAAGGAGGTTATGGGTATCATATAATTAATTGGTGGTTGAAATCGGGTATTTTATTTTCCAAGTAATCCCATACTAGTTATCTTTTTTATTCATTAGCGCCGCTTTATGAACATATGCATTACGTAATACAAGCTCAGTAGTTGTAATTTTTTTTAGATAAAAGAATTTTTATCAATCTTTATTCCCATGAAAAATTTTCACCCCATATTGTTGCCCCAACCTAGCCCTAAAGGATCTCGACATAACTGAAAATGAATTCACATAACACGGTTATGCCTTAATAGTTCGAAGGATTTTTAAGTAAGTATAACTATAAGGTCACAAGTCATAAACTGAAATGAAAGGTCTTGCCATCAGAAATTGATATACAAAATATGAAAGCCCTACCTAAAATAGTTCAGGAGATATTAAATAGGCAAGATTTTAAAAAAGTAGGTCAATTTCAAGGTAACAAGTTCCAACTTCACAAAATTACAAGGTCTTGACATAAATAATCTACTGCAGTATATACCCCCTCCCCCCCCCCCCCCCCAAAAAAAGAAGAAACCCCTATCTGAAATTGCTCCAAATATACTTAATAGGTTTATGTTTTCTTTAAAGTATATCAAACTTCGAGTTCAAGGTCACAAAGTCAAAAGCCATGATATGATATGAAAATTTTGCCATACCAAGTATACATTGTATGTACAAAACATGAAAGATCTACGTTCAGTAGTTAAGAAAATCTCAAATGGGTTAATTTTTTAAAAACTGAAAATAGGTTTCATTTCCAAGTTATGGTCACAAGATCACACATCGTTGCATCACACGAAAAGTCTTGCTGTGAAGAATGTATATAGCAATTATTATGTAGCAATACTCCATTATCACCTGCATCTGATGTTTATATCTCTCAACTGATTCGATACGCAAGAGGGGGTTTCAACAGTCTCGATTGAAGTCACCATTTCGCAAATTCTATGGTCGTTATAACGATCTAGTTTGTCAATACAACCTATCATTGTGTCAAATGCTGTCTGACGTATTTCATACCAATTGTTAGACCGTTCTTGGCACACTTATTTTGATTACGGATAACTCCGTTTACTTGTTCAAGATATAGGGCTCACGGCGGGTGACCGGTCGATAGGGGATGCTTACTCCCCCCTAGGTACCTGATCCCACCTCTGGTGTGTCCAGGGGTCCGTGTTTGCCCAACTATCTATTTTGTATTCCTTATGGGAGTTATGAGATTGATCACTGTTCGTTATCTTCACCTTTCATATACAAAATATTAAGGCCCTAGGTTAAATAATTTAGTTATTTTCAAAGAGTTGTCCTCTATATCAGTATCCCTATGAATTGCACAAACTTGAATCTACTCTGTCAGGAAGCTTTCATGTGAAAGGTGAAGATAATGGACAGTGATCAATCTAAATTTCAACTTTTCTGGCCCAATGGATCTTGAGAAGATTTTAAAAGATTTTCCCTATCCCTCCTGTGGCCCCACCCTACCGTTAGGGGCCATAATTTGAATAAACTTGAATCTTCTCTACATCAGGAAGCTTTCGAGTAATTTTCAAGTTTTCTGGCCCAGTAGTTCTTGATATGATTTTAAATGACATCACCCTATTTTTGCTTTTTTGTTATTATCTCTCCTTTGAAGGAAGATTGGCCCTTCATTTGAACAAACTTGGATTTCCGTTACCCAAGGATGATTTGATCCAAGTTTGATCAAAATTGGCCAAGTGGTTTTGGAAAAATTTATTCCCATATATCAGCATGTAAAACTTTCATCCTCTATTGTGGCCCCATCTTACCCCCAGGGGCCATGATCTGAAGAAACTTGAACCTACTGTATATCAAGAAGCTTTTGGGTAAATTTCCACTCTTATGGCCTAGTGGTTCTTGAGTAGAATGTTTTTTAAAGAGTCTCGCTATATATTTGCATGTAAAACTTTGATCCCCTATTATGGCTCCACCCAACCTTCAGGGGTCACAATTTGAACAAACTTGAATCTCTACTATGTAAGGAAGCTTTCGCGTAAATTTCAGCTTTTCTGGCCATTGGTTCTTGAAAAGATTTTTTAATGACCCCACCCAGTTTTTATCTCAATCCCCTTCACCCAAGGGTGTTTTGTGCCAAGCTTAGTTGGAATTGGTCTAGTGATTCCGGAGAGGAAGATGGAAATGTGAAATGTTTACGACAACAGACAACGGACAAATTTTGATTAGAAAAGCTCATTTGAGTCCTTGGCTTAGGTGAGCTAAAACGAAACAAACAACAAAATCCACCGTTTAACGTTCATGTACATTTAATTTTAATGTGGTTTCAAATGACATCAATGTGATATTCAATTTCCTAGAAGTGTCCGTTATTGTCTGTCAACAAGGTATAACAGTCAGGGAATAACCGTGACATCTCCCTTCTTCCATAGCATTGATCGGATTGGAATTGTGATGTCAAAGTGATATTTATTCGGCATAAAGTACACTTTAGAGTATTATGGGGTTTTTTTCTCTGAACGATTAACAAAATCACGTTGGAATGTTTTAAATATTCAATTGTATTACATACATGTACTCGAGTGGCTTTGAATTGAATTTGCAATCTTTTTTCGCAGGTGTTTTCAAAGTTGAAAATGCAGAATAAATTAACTGTCAACGCAGGACACTAATAGTCCAGTGAAATACACAGGACAAAATATGGATAACGGATACGGCATTCTGAGTCGACTTCGCCGGAATACTAATTCTAGTAGTTCCTCGTCTTCAGAGGATGACCTGTTTACTGAGTCCAACAACTTAGCGATGTTCGTCGTGATTCCTGTTCTGGTGATAGTGTACGGTGGTTGTGCGTGCATATACTGCTGCTACAAATGCAGAAGATACCTCAAGGAAAATAAACCTTTTCAAGAAATAGCAGACAAGATTCGTGGGCGAGAAACGGAGGAAAACGAAGACTGCAATGAGAATCTGGAAGACTCAACACAAGATCCTCCGGATGAGGAGTCACGCCTGGAGACGAATAGCGGTTGTCGTAATTTACATTCGAACCATAGTTCTCCGGGACCAGAAGGCGCAGTGAGGTATGTCGATTACGACACTGATTTACGATCGGCGATGTCTACGCCGGGAATGCTGTATAAAAGGGATAATTCTGTGAAATCGAGAATACAAAAACGTAGCACATCAAGCGCTGTGGTGCACAACGAATCTGATTCAGAGATGCGATCGGATTCAGGGATATTAGAAGACTCGACTCTCACACATTTGTCCGATTCACGATCAACGAGACACAAACTGTCTGCCGAGGCGCCGCTTGTTATAGAAGAAATTGACCATACCGCTGTAGAATCAAAAGGAATCTCTTCACATGCCGCAAACAATCCGAGTGCACCCTTCTATCTCACAAAACATGTTTCCACATCAGAAATTGCAATTCAAACCGACGATTTCGATATTCAGGGCAATAATTTTGAATCAAAACCTCCAAGAAACAACGTTGTTGCGAAATATATGGACTGGAGGAAGAGCAGGAAAGGGACAGAAAAAAATCAGAAGAATATCAAAAAAGATTCCAACAAAGATTTTTCAAAATCGGATACTAAAAACAGCTTTTCGTCAGATTCGGGAATAAGTATCATAAGTGATAAGCTTGCAACATTCGGCGTGAATTCGGAAGAAACGTTGGGAAATCGAAATACCACTGCATCATTTAAATTCAGAAATCAACCATTCAAGAAGACCAGAACTCAAGAGTCAGTAACAAACATGGATTTGAAAGAGTTTATTGTCGGCCCATGGAAGTGATGCAATGGAATTTCATCATTATCCCCATCGTCATCATCATCATCATCCTGTGAAATTTATTTTCAATAATTAAAAGTTGAAATGAAATTCTTGCTGGTGCTTAAACGTTTTATTCTGCTCCAGTAATCTTTTTATAATAATAATAAATTCTTTTATTTGGATAGCACAATTAGTACAAATGACTAGTTTACATTGTGATCCTGTATAAAACATATTCACAGACAGATAAATGAGAGAATAGAAAAATAGATAACATAATATAAAATATATACATAAAATATACACACGATATCACTGGGGAACAAGATGTGTTTGTGAAACACAAATGCCCCCAATAATGGCGAATTCCGAAGATGGCCAAGGTCACAAGGGCAAATATCTTGGTACCAGTAGAAAGATCTTGTCAAAAGAAATGCTTATGTACAATATGAAAGCTCTAATATTTACCATTTAGAAGTTATGACCAATGTAAAAAAAAATTAAAAGTAGGTCAAATGTCAAGGTCAAAAGGTTCAATACCCACGAAAAGGTCTTGTCACAAGGAATACTCATGTGAAATATCAAAGCTCTATCACTTATTGTTCAAAGGTTATCAGCAAGGTTAAAGTTATCAAAAAGTAGGTCAAACTCCAAGGTCAAGGGGTAAAAAATGTTGGTACCCACGGAAAGGTCATGTCACAAGGAATGCTCATGTGAAATATCAAAGCTATATCACTTATTGTTCAAAAGTTATTAGCAAGGTTAAAGTTTTCAAAAAGTAGGTCAAACTCCAAGGTCAAGGAGTCAAAAACGTTGGTACCCACGGAAAGGTCTTGTCACAAGGAATACTCATGTGAAATATCAAAGCTCTATCACTTATTGTTCAAAAGTTATCAGCAAGGTTAAAGTTATCAAAAAGTAGGTCAAACTCCAAGGTCAAGGGGTCAAAAATGTTGGTAACCACGGAAAGGTCTTGTCAAAAGGAATACTCATGTGAAATATCAAAGCTTTATCACTTATTGTTCAAAAGTTATTAGCAAGGATAAAGTTTTCAAAAAGTAGGTCAAACTCCAAGGTCAAGGGGTCAAAAATGTTGGTACCCACGGAAAGGTCTTGTCACAAGGAATACTCATGTGAAATATCAAAGCTCTATCACTTATTGTTCAAAAGTTATTAGCAAGGTTAAAGTTTTCAAAAAGTAGGTCAAGGTCATGGGGTCAAAAATGTTGGTACCCACGGAGAGGTCTTGTCACAAGGAATACTCATGTGAAATATCATAGCTCTATCACTTACCGTTCAAAAGTTATTAGCAAGGTTAAAGTTTCAGACAGAATTACAGAATGACAGACAGGGCAAAAACAATATGCCCCCGATCTTCGATCTCGGGGGCATAAAAAAATAAACATATACATCATATCTATATATCACTTATTTGAGTAATAATGCTGCAAATATCTGATTTAAAAGATGTAATAGAACCACAGCTTCTGACAGACTCGGGCAACTGATTCCATAAAATTGTGGAGGATACCTTAAAACACCGTTTATAATATTCAGTTCGAACTTTTGGTAAATATAAAATGCCACTATCGCTACTTCTTGTTGTTCTGGAACTAACTTGGCAGACAAAACTAAAAACGTTCATATATTCTGGTGTTGTTATTAAGAACCTTAAAAGCAAGCACTAGTTTTCTATATACAAAATAATCATAAACAGGCATCCATTTAAGAACACTAAAATATCAGCTATAGAAGTCTGAGTTACTTTCACCTTCAATATAATTCTGGCTGCCCTTTTCTGTAATTTAAAAAGTCTGTCAATAAAAACCCTGTTTTTGGCTGAGCACCAAACTGCAACAATAATTAAAATGAGGAAACATAACAGTGTTATAAATTTTTCAATAATGCTGCATTTGACATAAAAGTTTGCAGACGACGTAAAATGCCTATTTTCTGTGAAAGTTTCTTGCATAAAGAATCAATGTGTACAGACCAGATTAGACATTCATCTATTTGTACACCAAGAAGTTTGGCCGTTTTAACAGTATCTAAAACAATATCTGCTACTTTGATACACATTTTTCTACACTTTGAGAGTTTTTGTGCAGTGCAAATCAACATACATAGTGTTTTCTCTAAATTCATCGTAAGTTTGAGTTTCCTAGAATTTAAAAGATCATCATGTTACCTTTGCTCAATAACATCAATAGATTGATGTGAAACATCCCGAGATGTATCTTCTGCATATATATTTTCTAGACGTCTACAATTTTGTTTATTTTTATTCAAAATCTTACGTCAGCAAAACCTTTCATTCAGCGCTTCGATTGTCGTATGGCTTTTACACTATAGAGAATCAATAAAAAGATTATGGTGTAGTTATTCGGCACTGCAGGATGTACACCTATTGAACAGGCCGGCACCAATCCCCCAGACAGAGTAATGTGTCCCAGTGGCGATATCATCTTATAGAAATACCCCCAGTGGGACACAGCTCCATTGTTTTACTTTCCATGTATATATTACATATCACAAGATGCCCGGCATTGTATGAATCTGAATAACAGTTGTGCAATCTGAATCGCCATTCAAATTGATTACTAATTACTGAAATGATGACTTTGTTGAAAAGAGGAGCTTCGTGTTTCATTCGGTGAGCTTGCTTTATATCCTCCCGGTAATACGAGTTTTAAACCGTACATATTTTGTATAATTGCTTCTAATGACCAGAAAACGATTGCCATCAAATTCAAAAGCATGGAGTGACATATCAATTATGAAAAATATGACAAAGTAAATGCAGAATTGTTAGAATGTTTGAAGTTGTTCAATTTGACTTGGTACACATTCTTCTTTCTCTCTTTCATCATTATGAATATGTACCCGGTATTATTTGGTTTCAATTTGATTTTGTTATTCCATAATGATAACTCCCTGTGACCGAGTTGTTCTACAATCCGAGATTTTTACATCTTCTCAAAATATCTGATTCACTTCTTTTTAACCTTTTTGGTCAAAAGACCGATATTTGTATGGATTGGGGGTGGGTGGGTGAGGTGTGTTAGTCATTCTACTATGCCTGTCTATAAAAAAAAAATCCCAACACTTCATTTTTTTTTTATAACATTGGGGATGTTTATTAATCTTTTGCTATCAATGCTCATACTTCGCTAAATATTTATTCCATCAGCATTACAAAGTAACAAATAATTGTCAATGTCAAAAAATTTGGGAGGGAAGATCATGTCCCCTCCCTGATTAGTGCACTGTGTCTGTATTTTACAATATCCTGTAGTGTTGAAATATTTTGGGGTATTTATCTGATAACTTGGAATTTAATACAAGACATGTAATATTTATATGATTGGAAACTTTGGTGCTGAAAACTTGGGTGAATTTTCGAATAGGGAATTTCTTCACACGCCAAATAGCAACATTTTAAGCGCTCCAAAATTACTCGATTCTTTTCTTTCCAAAATTATTCATTCAAATGTTTCTTATTGAAGATACAATAACCAATAATTAGAAGATTTAAATACTTCTTCCTACTACATGTCCAAAAACTTACACAATATCTTATTAATATGCACAACATAATAAGGGCTGAGAAGGAGACTGAACCTGTATCAGTACTTTTACTGAGAGCGTCAGATTTTTGTATTCATATGGAAAATTGGCACCGTTAGAAAAGGTTACTTTACACTCCAACTACTATGGACTTCGATTATTTTATCAAAGATAACAGGATCAAATATTTATTTCTAAACTAATTAGTTTACGTTTCACAGAAAGATAAATATAGATGTGTACAAATGTGTTAAATCTACTACACGTACACGGCGTAATGATATTTTACGTTCCTTTCGGAACCGTTACCCTTGTCTGTTATAATGATAATAGGGGCGTATACCATACTGTCCCCTAATACAAAACACAAGGAATGAAACAAATTTTAACTCAAAACTTCGATTCAAAATACCTCTAAAATTAATTTCGGCTTTTATTGTCACCCACGCCAAAGTTCTCTCTGATTCAGTAATTTCAATATCTATTCCATTGATTCAACATGAGAATAATCCTCATCGATGCGTATAATTCACAGTATTCGTTAATTTTTCGTGACCAATATTTGGCTCATTCCCTTGTTTGTCCTGGTGGTCATGAGCATTAATATTTGGTTGCCCAATTTATATCATTGGATTAAGTTATTTATTGTCAGATTTAAAGGGGCATGGGCACGATTTGAGATGAAAGTTTTCAAATTTTATTTTTCCATTTTTAATGTTTAGAATGCTTAACTAAGGTATTTCGAATGGTCAGCAAAACTTTGAATGTCAGTTGTCGAAATACATGTACATGGGAGATACAGAGCTCACAATTCTTGGTTTTGTAAACAAAACTCGTGCCATGTTTTTGTTTACATAGGTTAATATATGAGTAAAAGTTCTGTTTAAAGCAATTTTTTTGAATTCACAAGTTAATTCTGCACACAGTTAAATAGTAAACAAAAACATGGCACAAGCCTTGTTTACATAACAAAGAATTGTGAGTGTTGTAACTCAACAACTGATATTCAAATTTTCGTTGGCCATGATAAATATTTTAGTTAAGCATTGTAAACAATACAAATGGAAAAATAAAATGGTCAGTTCAAATCGTGTCCATGTCCCTTTAAATCATTGAATGACAGAAAAAAAAATCTAGAACGTTATTTAGACCAGATTATGTTCCCTGTTCAATTTAATGTCCAGATTAAATATAACTAGGAAGAATTGTTTTAGTACACTAAAACTGATATCTCCCCTACCAATTTCCATAGCTTTTTTTAAGGGGGCCTCCGTGGCCGAGTGGTTAGAGCACCGGGCTAAAAATCGGTCTCTTACTTCTAGTCGGTGCGGGTTCGAATCCTGCTCGCGCCGGTAAGTGAGAAAGTTTCCCAGTTTACTTTCGGAGGGTCGGTGGTCTCTTCCCACGTACATTGTATCTTGGTTCTCTCTTCCACCAATAAATACTGGGCGCCACCATATAACTGAAAAATTGTTGAGTGTGGCGGAAAACAGCCAATCTATAGCTTTTGAAAACATTTTTAAAGTGGAAAATTAAGAGTTACGGTACATAAGTCATCTTTCAACTAAGAATCAGTGTTGTCAACATATGACAGTAAATTAAACTTGCCAACATACCCAATATCAAAAGTCTATGTAAGAAGACAAACAAGTTATGGTCTGGACCAAAAAATGCAACCCCCTTCTATTATTTGACATTTACATACATGTAGGTCAAGTTTTAAAAAATGTCACGTGATACACTGTCTAATCATGGTATACCCACATATCAAATAGCAAAGGCCTATGTCATAAGAGCACACAAAAATTGTGCCCCGGACAACAAAAATTCTATTTGACCTTTACATGAAAAATTAAAGTTCATCAAACATTGTTACGCGACACACTGTCTTATCATGGCTTACCCACATACCAATGGCCTACGTCAAAAGACCAAAAAAAAAATATATATGATCTTTCTAACACATGCCCACAGTCCACGTATTGCAGTACCTTTTTAAAGGACAGCAACTTGTATAGTATTTCTGTACAAAATTTGAAGACGCGTTACAAGTGTTGACGAACAGACAGTGTGTGATTCCTACAGGATTCCTGCGTTTTCAATGCAGGACTCTAATGAAGTTTTTACTGTATAACATGTTAGACTAAAACTTGATTAATGAAATACTAAGTTTGATTGGTCTTCCGAGAGGCAGTTTAACCGTGTAAACAAACAAAACACTTCAATTCAAATCCGCAGTTAATTAGATTTAGAGAGGGTGATGTTCCGTGTTCATTTGTATTACCTTGGTACATGAAAGGTGAAGATAACGAACAGTGATCAATCTCATAACTTCTATAAGCAAAATTTACAAAATAAAGAGTTGGACAAACACGAACTATGGATATACCAGAGGTGGGATCATGTATAATGCAAATATGTAATATCTCCAATCTAATTAAAAGTAGATCCTATGATCCACTCATCATAGGATCTAATTTTAATTAGATTGGTAATCTCTCAAAAACAATCAGAATACAAAATAAACGCATAACTCTGGTTTCCAAATCAAAATATTTTCATACATTGGGCGAAAGTATCCTACTGCAGATCCAGTATTGGGTCTAACCTGTAAAAACCCAATCACCAAGACGTAATAAAAAATATACATCACATTCAAAATTATAAATCTTTCCCCCTTCAAATTATATTCCTCCTTTATGCGATTTCACTCCGATAATCCGCTACCTTTAGCTTTTTGTTTATCTCTCTACAGCACAGGTGATAGTTTATAAATAGGAACAAAGATGTCAATTTTATTAGTTTACACAATGACACAAAAACTATAATGAAATGTCCTTAATTTCCGCTGGTAAGAGACGCAATATTTTCAGCGGAGAAAAATATTGACACAATACTGACAAGACTTGCGAACAAAAGTTCGATTTACGATTTAGAATCATTGATAATTCAGGGAAATGGAGGATACTAAATTTTCTGTGTATTTTCAGAACAATGGAGATTGGTTTTGACATTTGGATTTTATACATGCAATTAATCATGGATGTTGTCAACTTTCTAGCATGTTGAAGTATCTCCATCTGTTTCAGTATTGACCACATACATTGTTATCATTCATTATTTACGATATATAACTATGTTTAAAACCTAAACAGCTATTAAGTTGCCGTATTTGTTATGATCAGGGCGCGCGTGAACACGAGAGATTGATTCGTCTTGATGCTGAACAGCGGTGTGCGGTTGGAGGAGCCAGCACCATTAAAAAATATTAAAAGAATACACATCGAGATGAACTTCTTATTCTATGAACCCTTCAAAATGATACCATGATTACATATATTCCACCATCCATTTATTAGATATGAAATATGGTCATTATACATTGAATACCTTAAAGTCAATATTTCGCAAATTCTATGGTCGTCATAACAATCTAGTTTGCCAATACAACCTATCATTGGGTCAAATGCTGTCTGACATGTTTCACACCGATCTTTGATCCGCTCCGTTATGTCAGATTGGTTTCATACCGATCGTTAGGTCGTTCTTGGCACACTGATTTTGACTATGGTTAACTCCATTTACCTGTGACCGGTCGACAGGGAATGATGCTTACTCCTTCTAGGCACCTGATCCCACTTCTGGTATATCCAGGGGGTTCGCGTTTGCCCAACTCTCTATTTTGTATTGCTTAAAGGAGTTATGAGAGGATGTTGCTAAAGGCGGAACGGAATTTAAGAATTAGATTAATGTAGAAAAGATAACGCCAAAAATGGGGGGGGGGGGGTGTGTGATTCATTTTGATTAAAATCAATAATTTGGAAATTGTTTACGAACGATAAAACAACTTTATCTTAACAAGAGATGTTTGTAAAACACGTATGCCCCCCATGGTGCAAAATTGAAAAGGGTTATACACACACACATCATTTAATTGAGAGTAGTATCATCCAGTCAAAATATTGAGCAGACAATATCTTCCTATGTCAAGAGTGGATTGACCATGTGACCTAAAAATCAATAGGGGTCATCAACTCCTGAAGATGTACCAGTGTACCAAGTTTGATGTCTGTCAAGCAAAGGATTCTCAAGATATTGAACGGACAGTATATTCCTATGTCCAATTTGACCCTTGACTTTTGACCATGTGACCTTAAAATAATTAGTAGTCATCTTCTCCAGATGTACCAGTGTACCAAGTTTGATGTCTGCCAAGCAAAGGGTTCTCAAGATATTGAGCGGACAGTATATTCTTATGTACAGTTTAACCCTTGACCTTTAAACATGTGACCTCAAAATAAATAGGGGTAATTTTTTCCTGAAGATGTACCAGTGTACCAAGTTTGATGTTTGTCAAGCGAAGGGTTCTCAAGATATTGAACGGACAGTATATTCCTGTCTAGTGTGACCCTTGACCATGTGACCTCAAAATCAATAGGGGTCATTTTCTCTTGAAGATGTACCAGTGTATCAAGTATGATGTCTGTCAAGCAAAGGGTTCTCGAGATATTGAACGGACAGTATATTCCTATGTCCAGTTTGACCCTTGACCATGTGACCTCAAAATCAATAGGGGTCATCTTCTTCTGAAGATGTACTGGCGTACCAAGTTTGATGTCTGTCAAGCAAAGGGTTCTCTAGACATTGAATGGTCAGTATATTCCTATGCTCAGTTTGACTCTTGACCATATGACCTCAAAATCAATAGGGGTCATCTACTCCTTAGGATGTACCAGTGTGCCAAGTTTGATGTCTTTCAAGCAAAGGATTCTCAAGATATTGAGCGGACATTATATTCCTATGTCCAGAGTAGATTGACCATTGACCTTTTGACCTGAAAAACAATAGGGATCCTCTTCTTCTCATAACTAACCCACATATGAAATATCATTATCATCAAGTGAATGGTTCTTAAGATATTGAGCGGACAACACATGGTCGACAGACCGACCGACAGGTGCAAAACAATATGCCCCCTCTTTTTCAAAGGGGGGCATAAAAAGAGGGTGTTGCAAAGAAGCGGGAATTTTCCCTGATCGGAGCTCCGTGCCAACATTCGTGACGTAGAACTGACCTTCATTCATATTTATACTAATTGCGCATTTGCCATTTAAATACCTGAAGGATTCCCCATTACTAGGGACAACCCTAATACATTTTATTTGTCGATACATTATACATGAAGTCTAAAGATACTTTTTGAAATCGTGAAAATTAAATTGTCTTCTTTTTTTCCTGAGTATCAGATACAATGTTTACAGTTACATGTTACGAGTGTATCAAATAATTAATATTCTATACTACTACAGTTCAAAAAGCTCTTATACTCGTATGTTTTATTTTCTACAACCAACAATTGGCAACTGTACATGACTCTGACCACAAAACAATATATGGTAAGTCATTTGGTTACAACGATTCCTATACGCAGGATACAGTCGTGCTTTTCACGCAGAGTACAACCAACTCATAGTATATCAATCATAATATATGGATGGAGTCGTGAATTTAGAAGTAGAAAGAAAGCTTAAACTTCCGTCTTAAACTTGCAATCCCAATTGTAATATTCAATTAAAATGTAGAAACTCGAAATTTTGAATCATTATTGTACAGCTAGCATATGGGGTAGTAAAATTTATTTGACCTGCCAATTTTTATGCTCTCGCTTGCCCTATGGACTAATAAAAAGTTAATCGCAAGGACTGTTTACCTACCGTGACGTCATCACGTAAGTGATATAAGTTAAAACACGCAAATAAACTGTTAAATATGAAGTTAAGGGGTATGATATATGTACTCTGTATACATGTGCCTTCTCTATCGTGAATTTTATTTCATAAAGAGAAGTTATACATTCACTATTACTACACATTTAAACAGCTTAATAATAGAAATTCAGAGATATATGGATATATTTAATAATTGATATTCTTAATCCTCGATTGAGAGAGAGAGAGAGAGAGAGTCTCCGCATCTTATTGTTTTAAACATATGCAATTCGACAACTTGTTTAAGCATGTAAACTTAATCACGAAGTAGTTTATAATGAACAAGAGCAACGCCAACATGGCATAATACGCCCGTAGATTTTGCTCAAGGAAAACATATTTTAGTGGGATTCATATTTTAGTGAAGTTAGCACTGTCCTCTGTGAGCTAATTCATTATCATGGTGATCAAATATACCAAGTTATAATATCCAGGAGCTTACGGTTCGGTTTGTATCCTGCCCACAAGGTTTTCCTTATAAGTGATACTACGACCTTGACCTTGAAAAACAATAGGCACCTTCCTCTCATCATGATGATCAAATATACCAAGTTATAATATCCTGGAGCTTACGGTTCGGTCTGTATCCTGCCCACAAGGTTTTCCTTATAAGTGATACTACGACCTTGACCTTTAACCTTGAAAAACAATAGGCATCTTCCTCTCATCATGGTGATCAAATGTACCAAGTTGTAAAGCCCTAGGGCTTATGGTTCAGTCTGTATCCTGCCCACAAGGTCCGGACAGACAGACAGACAACGCCATACCATAATACGTCCCGTCTTCGACGAGCGTATAAAAACGTTCAATGTGTATTGAATGTCTTTATTTAATCGATGTGACAGTGAAAATTCGGTTGCAGCTGAAACTCTCAACGTGCTTTACTTTCCGCCCAGAGAGTCTTGCAATGCGTTTTCTAAGTTCGTCTCTAAGCGCAGTGAGGTCCAACGAACCGTAATCCGCCATCGTTACTTAATATTCAACAACTTTCTAATCTAAACGTGTCCTTCCGACGCTCTCTTAAACTTGAGGTTAGAAACGCCTTGGACGTTAACGGATCGTGCGCCACCTGTAATCAAGGGCGAGTAATTTGAAGTTTTATTTGCCATTGATCGCTGCTCAGCTGACACCACCAGCGTGACTGGGAAAGAGATAAACAGATGAGTAGGCCTAAATGTTAATAGGAATCGATGTTGGGAGTTGTTTGTTTGATACAGTAACGGGACTGTCTAGAGGGTTAGTCCCGCACAAGATTTAACCTCCGAGTCCAGTATAAAGAGATTTTCAGTGTTTTAAATTATCTAGGTTGATTGATTGATTGTATCTTTCTTAACGTCTCGCTCGAGAAGTTTTCACTCATATGGAGACGTCACCAAGACCGGTGAAGGGCTTCAAATTTAGGCCTATACTCGGCGCTTATGGCCATTGAGCAGTGAGGGTTCTTTAGCGTGCCACACCTACTATGACGCGGGTGATCCCTTCCCCACTTTTTAAAAAAAAATTCCCCTTTCTTCTTTTTTACATGTTAAAACTCTTTTTGGTCTGGCTCCCCCCCCAACCAACCAATCCTTTCTGGCTGGCCCCCAGCTTTCCCCTTTCAAAAACAATGCCACGCGCCTGCTCGTGTCCCCTTAACACTTTCAAAAGTAGGGAGTGGGGACAAGAGTATGTATGTGCCCCTCCTTACACTTCTGGGACCCCAAACGAGATCCTCATCTTTATATCAAATGTTGTTTGATAACATTCTCTCCTTAATTCTAGTGCAAGATATTTCTGTTCAAAAATTATTTGCTATAAAGAAAGGTATACCATAAAATTGGTATAAAATTTGGATATACAGATTTGCGTTGAAAAAGTTAGATAGGCTCTGATTGGCGCATAATTGCATTATTGTCGTACCATACAAAAATTGATTTCCTTCTAGTAAGTATTGATTGTGTTATGCCCCGTTATACAGAAAATTTTCATTTAATAAACTTTTGCCCGTGGATGGGGGGTGGGGGTACTTGAGGCCTACTTCAAACTTTTAAGACTGAGCAGGGTGTAGGGATTCCTACCATTTTTAGCTTGTTATTTCAGGGGTTGGGGTGATTATGTAGGTTACCGTCGCCATCTTCATGACGTTTATGTGGAAAATTTTGGAATTGAATCCCATTTTAGCATGTGCCCCAATCTAAGTTTTGTGCTCTCCTACCAACACTTTACGGTATTTGACTACGGCATTGGCGTTGTCTTATAGCTAATAACAAATTCGTCCGAACAAATTGCTAATTCGTCCGAAAAAATAGCTAATTCGTCCGAACGAATTACTAATTTGTCCGAACAAATAGCTAATTTGTCCGAACAAATTGCTAATTTGTCCGAACGAATGTCTATTTCGTCCGAACAAATTCATAATTAGTCCGAACGAATTACTAATTTGTCCGAACGAATTACTAATATGTCCGAACAAATAGCTAATTCGTCGGAACAAATTGCTAATTTGTCCGAACAAATAGCTAATTCGTCCGAACAAATTGCTAATTTGTCCGAACGATTTTCTATTTCGTCCGAACAAATAGCTATAATTTGTCCGAACGAATAATATATTTATATATGGCCTTTCTACGCCGCCATAAGTTCACACTTGAATGATTTTGGTCAGAAATTGATTGTCTGATTTATAATCAGGCCGTGTCGATTTTTTTCGGTTTCTGGTAATTTCCTTAAAATAATACCTGACATGAATAAATTTTAACTCTATAGATGTTTTGCACACTCGGTGCCGCCATATTTAATTACCTAATTAT